>NC_089805.1:49301943-49516943 GCF_029633855.1 Hoplias malabaricus
ACTTCTAGTATGTGAGCGTGTACTACTCCACCCCGAAACTAGTGTACACTTCTAGTATGTGAGTGTGTACTACTCCACCCCTAGTGTACACTTCTAGTATGTGAGTGTGTACTACTCCACCCCTAAACTAGTGTACACTTCTAGTATGTGTTCTTCTTCTCCTCTGTGACTCACAGTAATCAGTCTTTTCTCCTCTATATTCACCACAGACTCACCCTGTGAAACTGAGGTTAGGGAGAAGAGCCCAGGACCTGTCCGTTACTGAACACATTAACAAAGGGTAGATAACATAGTTGAAGGCATCAGTTCTGTGACTAATTCAAATCAAACAGTAGGTGTTAATGCACAAGGGGAGTACAGACTAATCCCCCACACGTGAGCAGTCTTTACTGTGGAATTCAGCCTTATGCTTTGGAGCTGCTTCAAAAGATAATGAACCTTCAAATGTATCAATGCACACAGTGTATCCTTCATTTCCTCATCTTCTGTAACTGTTTTATCCAGTTCAGAGCGACACTGAAGCCCCCAGAAGAACGAGTGCAAGGACTAAAACAATATGAAACGCTCTTATTATTGTAATTAAAGTCAAATACACACACACTTCCACTGAAGTCATTAAGCCTTAAACAGATGTGTGTCTTCTACAGGCTCCGTGTGTGTGTTGAGGATCTATCAGAACTCACACACTACAGTCCCCCCTTTTGGACTTCACCTTTCCTTTGA
The DNA here is from genome assembly GCF_029633855.1 of Hoplias malabaricus. Classification (NCBI taxonomy): domain Eukaryota; kingdom Metazoa; phylum Chordata; class Actinopteri; order Characiformes; family Erythrinidae; genus Hoplias; species Hoplias malabaricus. The sequence continues at coordinate 49,302,667 of NC_089805.1, forward strand.
TGGGACTGGTGTACTTCACCTCTACTGACTGGTTTGGTCTGTCTTTGAAGTCACATGATGGATGGCCTCTTGAAGTGGGCTGATTCTTCTTGGTATTTTTGAATCTATAAGAAGTGTATCATGTGCGATTCAATACAAATCTAATTTAAGACAAACGTCACTGTGCTGACATTTTCTCTCACAAACAATGATCAAATACCAGAGGAACATTCTGATGTGTGACTGTAGCCTGCATTATACAGACTGACTGCAGACACGGGAGGAAGAGTGTGTGTGTGTGTGTGTGTGTTACATTAATGTATTCTACTGTAACATTAAACACAGATCACTGATAGTTAAACTACAGTAATAATTTAAATAAAAATACACCTTCATCATTATGTTCATGTTCTGAACACATTACACTGGAGGTTTCAGACGTGTCACTTTCACATTCTCTGCTTCATAACTTTATTTTAAAGATATTTACATGATGAAGGTGTCATATGAAAGCTTCTTTCCATTGGAGTGGTGTAATTTGTGTAAATATTAAACACATAATGAGGAATCTGCCTCAAACAATAAACCATGTGCAATCCTTAATTAAAAATATATATTTACATTTTTCATCTTCTGTGTGATAAGGGGAATTCCACATTATAATGTAATACCATTGAACGGCCACATTCATTTAACGCCTTATTGAAGGTAATGGAGCACTGTTTGATACGATGTTTGACACTTTTGATGTGTATTACCCCAGTGTTTCTAAAAGGACTAATATTTACACTCCTCCTGAGTCCATTATTGCTGTTAGAACCTAAAGTTGCCCAATGAGGCTTTTCACGACCCAAACATACACCATACAGTGTGTATTTGTAGTAATTCATAAAACAAACATTTTATTTCGATGCCCAAATAAACACTGAGACACCACGTGATCCTCTATTTAGACTCGAATAAACATCAAAGTAAAGAAATGTGGAGCACTCAGAACCTTCCCTGGTAAAGTTCTATGATTAAATCCACATGTGGATCACAGCTGATGTCTCTAGAGTCGTTTATGGATTAAAAACAAATAAATAAATAAATAAACTGTGAGCGTCTACATTTTTTGGCATTTAGGAGTCAATTGGAAACAAATGTAAACTTTCTTAAGGTCAAAAACTACATATTGTTCTACTTTAAAGTGTCCTTTTACACAAAATAAACCACTATTTTCATTTGCTCCAAGTCTTTAGAAAGTAATAATCATTAAAATTTGACAATTAGCTGTTTTTCAGAAGTTAATAAAATCTATTTTTGTACGTCCCAGAAAACAAACAACCGCAGCTCAGCTTTTAAATAAATGTGTGTGTGTGATGTGTTTAAAATGACTTTAGACTGAGACACACTACTGTGTTTTCATCAAAGACTTATTCTCAAAGAAAGAGTTTTAATAACTTCTTAAAACAAACGATTCTCTCCCTTTGAACCTTTAACAGATTCTCCTCTTCTGACTGGACACTGCAGAAGTGCTGTGAGGACCTGAAGGAAGACACGTGAACATCAGAGAGCTCAGGTGTTGGTGTTTGGAGATTAATGTAGGATCAGAGACACCATTACGGAGGTTTATTTGGTGCAGAACCCCTGAGCCCCTGTGACAGTGAGAGCTGTAGTTTGTAGAAGATAGTCACAGATGTGAATCAGTAAATTATTCACAGAGAAAATCTCTTCAGGAGTTACACACCTGTAGATTTATATCCTCTCCCACAAGTACAGCTTAACACTTACACCTTCACACACTCTTCACTGCAGCTGCACAAATCCAGCTCTACACACACACACACACACACACACACACACACGTACAGCTTAACACTTACACCTTCACACACTCTTCACTGCAGCTGCACAAATCCAGCTCTACACACACACACAGACACACACACACACACACACACACACACACACACAAATATATCATACACTCACAGTTCTGCTCCAGTTGTAGCGGTGAATATGGAACATAACACATTCACACACTCGTATAAAACCTGCTCGTTCTCAAACCCTCATGTGAATCTGTGCAGTGCGAGTCACACAGCTGTAGAAAGACTCCTCAGAAATATAGATATATTTTAGTGTTTTGGGGGGTGATATTTCTCTTGAACAAACACAAGTCAGTGACTGCACCTGCTCCAATCTGCAGCTACGAGTCTCTAACGCTGTCTTCTTCACTCACACCTGACTACGTCCGCCGCTCTCACATTTACACCAAATATCTCAGACGGAGCGTGGTGCAGAACTGATCTGTACCTGTAGAACTGGGGGGCGGGGCCTGCTCGGGGATTAACCCTTCTGACCAATCAGAGGAGATCGTTTGTGCGCATGTCCCTTGGCTCCAAACAGAGAGGGGGAGAAAATCATTCGGCGCTGCTGCTGACACCTGATATTTAAGGTAGGTGTGATTTCTGAGATCCACACCCTTTTGATTTTAGTTCAAACTTAAAGTGAAGTTAGCTCTACTTTCTTCCTGAAGGGTCAGCTTGTAAACTCAGCGAGCTGTTCAGCCTCTCTCCTCCACAAAAAACATTCGTTATGATTAAGTATCTACACTGCAGTTTACCATCTACATCTGTTTACTGAATTTCATTCTTATAAACGACATTAAACACAGCTATTAACTGGTTTGTTTACGCGTTCGTACAATGACCCATCGACCCAGTGATAATAATTGTACCTGTGTTTCATCCGGAATGGCTGTTAACAAAAATACAAAGGAAAAAAAGAAAGGAAAGAAAAGAAGGAAGTGTGTACCACGGTGATATAATTAGAAAGAAAATATAATGGGGAACAAACATTTGGTTTAAAACTTGTGACTGGGGGGTAAATGGTGAATCTGGCAACCCTGAGGTGATGGGGTACTGCACGAACATGTAACAAACCGTTTAAAAGTGTGTAGTTTCATTTATAAGAGTTAAATGGAGTGGATGGATTTGGTGAACTGCAGTGTAGATTTAATCCTAATCAGTGCTGGAATAAAGAGGCTGAATAGAAAGGTCTATTATGTGCATTTATTGCTCATATTCTGTCTTGTTTTGCTTGTAGAAGAATGTCAGACCAGAGTGGGTCTTCACAGGTGAGGGTTATTTATTTATTTTCTGATGTTAGTAGCTAGTTTGTATGAAAACACCACACTGGAGTAAAATTGACAGTTTGTTTAGGCCGAGGATTTCAAAGTGTGACAAAGTTTGGAAAAAAGGTGCCCCCTCCCTTTAGAAATTTAAGGTTGTGAAGCAGACGTTGAAACAATGTTGAAATATCAATGTTGATTCACCTCTGAAAATCAGCTCACAGTTCAGTGTTGATTCATCTTTCAGACGCCAGCACGGTGTGTTATTCGTGAAGGTGTGTCTCTCAAATCTTACACACTGTACTTCTTCCAGTTTCCAAATACTCTGAATTACTTAATAACGTACAGATCTCTCAAAATTATTAGAACACATCACACATAGAGTCAGCAGTCCGTATTCTACTGAGCTGCATAAGAAGAGAAAGGGACAGAACACCTCCGCACACCGCTGCTCATTCTACTGCTGCTGGGCCGACCGCCTGCAGAACCGCGAGACCAGCGACGGTACCGCAGGAGACGCAGAGGTCAGACTGTTACAGTAACACTACAGTAGGTAATGTTCTATTAACATCACATCAGTTACAGTGCACTGTTTATTCTCCAGCAGCTCAAGGCCTTTTAATTCTCATAATTACAAAACACCACTTAAACCCTTTCACAGGACACTGTTCACTGTGAGCTCCATTAAACACCTAGCGTGGAGACCACCTCAGCTGAGAGAACTCTGCACGGAGGAGGGGTCAAATCTGTCTCCAAGGCAACGTCAAAGACTGGTAGATGGTTAAAGGAAATGTCTAATTGGAGTTGTTTCAGCCAAATGGGGAAATAGCAGCTGACAGCTTAAGTGTAAAATAATTTCTTCAGTTTAATTAGCTCCACCTCTCCGTACTATTCCAGTGTCTGTGTGTTTAAATGTGTTAAAGAAGACTACTATTCATGGGGCGTCCTCCTAATTTCTTTTTCTGGTTGCTATAGTCCATCTTACAGTGTTTTGCTGTGTGTGTGTGTGTGTGTGTGTGTGTGTGTGTGTGTGTGTGTGTGTGTGTGTATGTGTGTGTGAGTGTGTGAGTGTGTGTGTGTGTGTGTGTGTGTGTGTGTCAGTGAAGTATGATGTGAGCATATAAACTGAAAGTGGATAAAGTGCTCATATTTACAAAGGGTGAGTTTAATGCAGAATTATTACAGAAATGTGTCGTTCGATATTTAGATTTTTATTGATAAATAACTGTCTATGATTGATTTAAGATGTCTCCCATCATTGTATTCTGGAGGCCAGAAACACAAAAGGCAGTCTGCAGATCCACCACATGTCCGTGGTGAGGTTTATGGAAGTACAGTTCTGACTGAACCTGAAAACACAGATGGAACACCCCAGGACGAGGCAGTCCTTCTGCAGGCAGGTCTTGGAAGAAGGACTGTAAATGTGGCTGATGATGCAGATTACACAGAGGTGAGTCTTAAAGATGAGCAGACAGTCCACTCAGAAGATGTTATGTAGGTTTTACAGCAGACGTTTCAAATGGCCGCCGTAACGGTGGTCAGATTTGTACATCTTTAGAGTCGAGTTAGAGATCACATTGTTAGTAATAGATCTGTGTTTTAAAGTCTTTAGATTTCTTTGATAGTGTCACAGATGTGTGGATGTGTTTGACTTTGTAAAACGGATCATTATCAGTGTGATCCACAGCAGTGTTGGTCTGTAAAGTTCACCTGCAGCTCTGCTTGTCACTGCCCTACTGACATTTTATACAGTGACGTCTGCAACAGCCGAACTGATTCTACAGACCCATCCACCAGGAATGACTGCAGAGCACTGTTTCAGTGAAGTTACTGTGTTGTTATGAGAAACATCCAACAAAGATAACTTCATTTTGATGGAAAAGATGTGTACAGCAGGTGTGTGTGTGTCTGCCATTGGTCTGCACCGGGGAACAGAACTCCACGCCCTGCAGCCTCAGAGTAAACATCTAGTTATTTCAGTGTCCAGTTTTAGTATCTAGAACCTCCAGACCTTGTCCACCTAGGAGGTTCTAGCTGACTTATTTCACCGTCCTCAGATGATTTTACTGACAGACCAGCAGCTTAAATATGAATACAGAACTAACAGATTCCACTGATGACTTTATCACCCTTTGGGAATGACTAAACCCACGGTAAAAACAGAAGAAGGTGACCGCAGGACTTCTGTTATGAAGTTCTGTTACCTAGAACATCTCTGCCTTCTTTCATCTAACACAACCACCAGTCATAAAGATATTAAACACTGACTGCTCTACTTAGTGGCACAGTGGACCAGCAAGATGTTCTCTGCACCTGAGGACACTGTTTAAAAAGTGTGTCCTCAATGACAGCAGTGCTCATTTACTCCAGATCAGCAGAACACTGCTGGAGGACCTTCCCAAGGTGTGGGGTTTGCTGGTGGTTGGCTGCTTAAAAAAGCTCCGGGTAAGAGTTTATCTTCTTTGTGATGTAGCGTATCTACGTCTGTTGTGTATATATCAGAGGAGCACAAAAGGTTTATAACACCATAGGCTCTACACATTATTACACCTGTATGATTAAGATACTTACATTTGAAGATCAGCCACTGGCTCTATTTCAGTGTGCTGCCATGTTTTCTTTTGTACGCCTCAATGGTGGAGAACATAATGTTACTTTTTTGTACAGTGTAATAGCGTAGTCTTTGACTTTGTGTGATTTTAAACTCTTGTGTTTTCAGGAGCTGTGGCCATTGGAGCTGGTGTCAATCGACACTTCTTCAGTACGACAGTGCATCAGCTGCAGCATGGATTCATGCTTAATTGTGGTAATCCTCTGGACTGATGTGCTACGTGATGTGTGTTAAAACATTAAGAAATATTTATTTTTAAAGAGAGCAGTTAAGACTTATTTTTGTACTAATCCAATATTCACTGTATTCATAACCAATAGAGAAAAAACACATATAACAAATACATTTTTCTTTCTTCATTGTTTTCATAATTTTCCTGTAGGAAATGCACGCGGCACTGATCTGTTTGAGGGTGAACCTGACCTCCTAATCCCTTCTACCTCCCAAGTGCTGGTGCAGAATGAGATGTTTATTACGGCAGGGAGAATGATAGGCCGTTCTTTCCTTCATGGTGACCCTGGTCTGACAGGTCTTAGCCAGGCTGTGAGGTCATAAACCCCACACCGCCACCATCACCCTTGAAGATGTAGCAGACAGACATCAGGGAGACCTTAAGACCAGTGAGTACAGAGTAGTGATCCTCTGTCATTGTTTATTTGTGTACATTATTTGTTTATTAGGTGCTTTTACAGATTTCTAATCCTTGAGAACGGAGTGTGGTTGAAGCGTGTGTGACAAATAAATCTTGAAACTCTGTACTCCTGTGTTTAAAATGTCCTTTTTAAAGCTTTATGAAGATGTAAAATCAGACAGGAAGGAAGATGAATGCAGTCACCAGTACAGTGCACTCACTGAGGACCACAGGGCAGCTATAAATCAGTTAGCACTAGCACTAGCATGGGACCTCCCTGTTTTAACGGAAACCAACAGAACCTGGCTTCTTCACAGCCTTCTTCAGCGCGCTGTAAGTCCAAAGGTCCAGCACTCCATCCATAAAGGACTTGATCAGTTGGATGCTGAAAGTATTTCTCTTGTCTAACAGCTAATATTTTCACGTTCTAGACGCGCACTGGTCTTGTTTTTGCACAGACACACTCCTATTATCTGGTTTGGCATTTTCCTGTTACTTTTGTATCACTGAGAAAGTCTTAAATCTTCTTACACTCTCCAATGCAGTAATTTAGAGTGAACTTGAACACTCTGAGCTCTATCATAAACACCACAATAATGGACCATTATTATGTGACAAATTATAACAATGTACAGTTCAGAGAAAGAGCACAGAGAATGACTGTTTCAAACAGGAATAAACACAACATGGTTTTACAGAAGACAACATGTTGTATTTGGGATGTTTTAAGGCGCTTGGGTGAAACTCACACCAACTAAAGCAGCTCAAGCAGGGGTTGAAGGAATCAGTGATTTGGCCACTGTTGGAACTGAGACCTGACGCAGTGACATCAGTTTTTTTCTGTCAGTCCATGGCTGAATGCAGTGCACAGGTATGACGTGTTTCCCCAATGGTGTGTGATGTTAGAGGTGCCATCTGAACATTTGAAACTGTGGTGTGTACTTCTCAGTCTCAGTGAATTGTTTTTTCATTCCTGTTGCAGTTTGTGAAGTTCAGATAATGTGTTCTTAATGATCTGCTGTTATACTCTGACTCTGGTTGTGCATCTGTTTTACTCTTGATCTGACTGCTGCTTTGACACACTCCGTCATCATTTACTAATGTCACGTCTCTCCACTGCTGGCCTTTCTGGGTCTGTTATCCCGGTCCGTTTCTTATAAAGATAGGTCTCAGTTTGTTAGTAAACAGAAGCACAGATCAGTTACTGCCCCGGTAACTCAGGGAGTACCCCCGGGTACAGTGGGTACAGGGTATAGTCTTCTTAATATTATCCACTCCCATAGCCTTCATTTTCATTGTTATTCTTATGACATTCAAATATATCTTTGCCTCAAACTCACTACATCACTCCCCCGTCCTCACTGTTATTCTGTATTCAGGAGTTAACATACGGTTAAAAGGCAACTTCCTCAAGATTAACCCTAATAATGTAATTCTGTTTGTTGGTACCAATCAGCCATTTCTGCCTGTTCAGACTGCCCCCTCATTATTGATGATATCCCTGTCTGCCCTTCACCCTCTGTACGAAATCTCTGTCCTGTTCTGATTCTTCTCTCAGCTTTGTCACACATATCAGACCTATATGTCCACATTTTTCTATCTATGTGGTACAGCTAGACTCCGCCCTCTACTTTCCTGTAAAGGTGCTGAGATACGTGTGTGTGTGTGTGGTACAGCTAGAGAAACACTACAGAGTAGTAGATCTACTGAAAGAAACTGAATATGTTCTGAATTCACAGGTTCTTTAGCAGATTGAAGCTTTACTTAGATTTAGTGTTGAGAAGGATATGGTGAAGTAACAAGGACATTTAATTACCACAGAAGGACATTTAATAAAAACAAAGTAGTGTCTCTGAGGGTCAACAATGTGGATTTGATTAATCAGGTATTTTATCACTTGCAGAAAGGAGAGAGGGTTATGACACAGTGGCTATTATCTGAATATAGTAAGATACAGTGGTGTATGGTGTGACAGTCTATTCCTATGTTATACATCCACTGTGCACACTTAACTAAGCGTGAAAGTTGTGAAAGTACAGTATTATATATATACCTCTTTCATTCTACACTCATCGATCTTTTTCGTCACTTAATGTATAGGAACATTTTGTACATCTACAGTTACCGTCTGTATTCCCTCTGTTTCTCTGCATACTTTATTATGCTTCTTTCACTCTGTTTTTCAATGGTCAGGACCTCCACAGAGCATGCGTTATTATCTTTCTATTATTACATCTATACCTTCTCCATTTTATCGGTTTCACTTCCCATTCAGGAGCAATGTGTAGTTCTGCTGTTACACACTGTAGTACATGTTGCTCTGCATACTTTATCCACTTAAAGCCCATTCTTCAGTGTTCAGTACTCCCACAGGACCACCCCAGAGCAGGGATTGTTTGGGTGGTGGATCATCCTCAGCCCTGCACTTACACTGACCTGGTGTTAAAGTGAACTGACAAGAAAGAAGTATCTAATAGTGGACAGTGAGTTGAGACAGTGTTTAAAATCCCAGCAGCACTGATCCACTAACACCACTGCAGCACACACACTCACACACACCACCACGTCAGTGCTGCAGTGCTGAGAATGATAGACCGCCCAAATAACAGCTGCTCTGTGGGGGTCCTGACCACTGAAGAACAGGGTGAAAAGGGGATAAAGTCCACAGAGGTGTTCATTTGAACAACAGGACAATAATGTGGTGATATTTGGAGCTGGTGTCTTCTCCAGGAAGGTAGTGATAATCACAGTGTCTCGTCATTTAATAAAAGAGTGTAACAATTATTTACTGATTATTTGTTGCTGCTGAAATTCAGTATTTTCACAGACACCTAAGAAATGCATTTTAAAGTTCAGGTCATGAATGCTGTTATATTTACCTCAACTGAACGTGTGTGTGTGTGTGTGTGTGTGTGTGTGTGCGCGTGTGTGTGTTTGAAATGACCTCTGATTATACACACGTTTCCCAGCAGTTTCTCCCAACTCCTCGAAAAGAGAACATCGGGGGGGGGGGGGGGGGGGGGGGCCTCGAACCCTTGAAAAGTGAATGGAACACAAATAAAGACTCTGAACGTTCTGGTGTTTTACACTTAACAACTTAAAGCTAACGGAGCTAAGGCTAAAGCTAAGGCTATTTATATGAAGGACAGTCAGTGTGGGGTACTTTAACACAGGGTGTATGAATGTAGAGGTAAAGATCTACCTTTGTGGTACGCCATGTTCCTCAACAGCTTCACTGAAGAAGGCAAGAGCAGTGGAGGCCTTGTTACTATTGGCAACACCAAGATACATTATCTATGGACATAATGTACCCCATCACCCCCTAAACCACATATACTTGTGTCAACTCTGTGCACTGATGAACGACCCCTGTGCCACTGCACACGATGTCCCTGTGCCCTCAGCAGTCCCAACATCATTCGGTACCCAGCTTGTGGGTTGCTGGAGTGGATGGCTGACACCAGTCAAGTTCATCATCATTTAAGTCACTGTACAGATCTCTCCCAGAGAAACCCCAATCATTCAGACGTCTCTGCAGCGTCCACCTAGAATCCCCTACAAACTCGGCACTACACTTCACAGACAGGCCCATGTGAAGAAGCTCAGAAACAGATTCTTTGTGTATTATAACTCTGGGGCAGCCACTATTTCCTCTATCCAGGGAAACTGTAACACGTGTGTGCCCTTGTCATTTTGCTCAGAGACTAGGTGATGCACCTCAGTAAGGGCTTCATACACTGCTTGAGGGATCTCAGGGTGACTTGATAATGCACTAAGTACAACCAGCTCCTGTGAACATATAAACTCAAGGTAATCTGTGTCCAGAGGGGCACGATGACGGCAGTTTGAGAGTCTGAGGTAGAGCCTGTCCAGTAAATGATTGAGCAGCATTTCCTACAAGGGAAAGAAATGCTAGAATAAGGGTAGAATAAGGAGGCAAGGCAGTAGCAGCAGTTTTATTTATTGGACTGACATGTTACGTTTACGTTCCACTGGCACTTTCCAGTGGATCAGTGGGATATGCTGCTACCAGAGTGTAATAATGTGCTGTTGAGTGGAATATGCCAGTGTCTGAGAGGAATCCCTTGTTTTAAAATATGGAACAACTCCTAAATGACCCCTCATTTGTCTTCACAATGATTTTGGAAAAACAGACACTGAGACAGTCCAGTAAACGTCTGACCCTTTCATCAGGAGGAAGGGTACTGAATTTGGCTGGTACTGACATTTAATGGTAAAGCTATTTCAAAACACAGTGTCCCACAAGTTCCCCTTCACTTCTGTGTAAAATTGTGAAACGTTTTCCTACAATGACACAGTCAGGCTACTCACACTACTCAGGCTGTACTCTGAGGGAGAAAGGTATAAAGACATGATGGAATCAAGTGTCTGTGCGTTCCACCCTTTGGATTTGAAGGTGCACTCACAGCTAACAGTAATCTGTCAGTATTTTAGGAGCGTGTGTGTATTGATATTTTATGGGTGCGTTTAAAACATAATTCTGTTACAAATGCCTTCATCCGAATGCTACCTTCTAAGGCCCCTTCCTGAGCAACAAGGGATCAAGGCTAAACTCTAGTCATATCACAGACAGTGGAAAGTGCCTGTAGAAAGTAAAACATCATTTCCTTTCATGAGTAGCAGCGCTAACACACTAAGAGTGTGAGAACCGGACAGCCCATCATTTTGAAGGAAAACAACCACATTTTAGAGGCTTATAAAATGAATATTTCTAATAAACACTTCATAGATCCAACAGATCTCAGATCAGTGTGAACCATAAATGTACCTATGAAGTATGAAGTGATGTTACTGGTTTTTTTTTTTTTTTTAAATAAATGGCATCCAAAATCCCCACAATTGTCCATTGTTTTTTTTATGAATCGTCAGATGTCATGCTGCATAAACTGGTCATTTCTAATAAGTAGTCCATACACCATCAGATCTCAGTTCAGTGTTTACCATACTATGTACCTGTGAAATACATAATAGTGAGGTAAACACTGAACTGAGATCTGTTGCTGTGGTCTTCTGCCTGCAGACTCCTGTTTAAAAGCAGACAGATAAGGAGAGCATTCCTCACAGTTTGAGCGCTGGTCGTATGTCTGAGACGTTTGTTTACAGTAAGACTGCACTGTGTTAGACTCATTAGTGAATGCAGTGCTGTGTTGTTGAATGTTGGGGACGTTATTTCATTCTAAATTTGGGTTAAATACAGAAACAAAGATAGGAATAAAGGAGACAGTAACAGTTGATGTAGCCGTGTAAAAGAAGCTGATGTAATAGTTTGTAGAATGTGTAAAATGCTTAATTAGTAACAATAAGGTGAGTCAGTTAACGTTGTGTGATTAAGTAGAGGGGGCCCATATCTTCTTAACGGTAAGACATACGTTTTGGTCACTGCATGAAATTAAGCTTTGATTAAATGTGGGATTGGTTTTAAAGTGAAAAACTACTAATCCCTGGGTCCAGTGGCATTTAGACAAAGTAGATTAAGTTTAAAAGTGAAGAGATGAATGAGAAACATGAGAAATAACGAGTTAATAGAGGAAATAGAGTAAATAAGAGGAATAAAGGTCACTGCAGGAATAAAAAGAGAAAAAAGGGAAAAGTGATGATAAAGCATGCTGTAGTAATTCTGTTATTAAGTCGACTTTTGTTATTTAGTGTGAACTGTTGTTTGTGTTTGAGGTGTTTGTGAATTGGTTGGAAGCGGATAGTTGATCTGTCTCATTTTCCTCAGGACTGAGCGCTTTAGTCGTAGTAGCTCTGTGTTGTCTGAGTTCAGTGGAAGACAGTGCCCTCTGGTGGATGATTTACACCACACTCCAGTGCAAACTTGTGGATGGGAACTCCTCCTCTGTGTGGTGTAGCTCCACCTGGTTGTAAACAAATAAAGATTCTCCTTTGACACACCACACCTTTCACAGGTGTCAAGAGAACTGTACCTTCCTGCACCTACCCACCTTTTCTGTCAGTTCCAGTAAAGTGCAGACAGTTTCTTTTAGAAGTCAGACTTGCAGATGGTAAGGTCTTTATGAAGCTTTGTTTTTTCCTTGATGTGAAGAAGGAAAGAGGCATCTTTGAAACCTCTCCTCTCCTGTTAAAAAGCACCATTAGGCTGAGAGTTATCTTCTAAAGATCACTGTAGTAGTCTTTTGAGGGAGAGACACTCGGCACATTCTGCATCTCCACTGCTTCTTCTCCAGATACATGTGGAACAGTCTTATCTCCTGTGTGAAAGGAGAGAGCTGGGGCATGTTCAGCTGTGCTTCCTTCAGAGTTATTCTAGCACGGTGTTCTCAACAGCGCTACATGTTAAAGGAGCTAGTGACAGGTTAAGCGCTAGTGACAGGATCTGATGTGAATTACTTTCTTTATAAACCATCTACAGCTTTCACAAACAACATACAAAAAGATTGATGGCACAAAATAGTCTTCCATTGTGTTGTGGTGTGGTTTTCTTTGTTTCATGAAGAAGTCTGACACCCTCTCACGTCTTCTGTCTGATGTTATCGTGTTTGTTTGTGTCAGGTCCCATTCTACAGAATAAGTCTTCACCTAACTGCAGGAAGCGTGTTTCCTTGTTGAACATCTGTGAGGTCATAAGTCATGCGCTGAAGGACTTTCTTTAATCCAGTGCTGATCTCTAGCCCTACAGCTGTTGGAGAAGCACAGAGAGTGATCATGTTTTCTACTTGTGATCCATCATTAGGTTTAAACAGATCTTCACTTGCTTCCACAGGGTTCTATTTGAATAAAGACCTTGGTAATGAATGCAGTGAATGAGATCTTTGGTCATATTGGACTGAGACGTACGATAACAGGTGATCATCTGATCAGATCCTTTTCTAATCTCATCCACATTATGGGAGGAACTGCCACGTTTTCTCAAATTGTTGAACTGTCGTCTTCTCTCTGGGATTTTTGTGAAACTACTGCTTTTGCCACTTCAGTTTCATTGTGATGTACAATATGAAGGTGTCTAACAATTTTAATAAAAGGACTTCCACAGAATACATAGTACTGTCTCTTGTATTCCGTGTGGTTTCCTCTGAGAAATGCTTCTCATTTTCTTTTCTTCTGATCCCAAAGTTCTCATTAATGAGTCCAGTCTCCAGTTTTCAGGAATTCTGCCCGATGTGTAAAGAGTGTCAGCTCCAGATGAACTCTGATCTCTATAATACACTCAGTCTCTTTCTGAACTCCCTCCAGAGCTCTGTGAGGTTCAGACGATCCCAAAAGGCCTGTGTGAAGTCCCCTATCACTCCACACTCTCTCCAACAGAGTTCTGATCTACTGCAGTAGTGTGAGGGAGTGAATGCTCCAGTAAAGCGCTGGTGGTTTCAGACTGTAATCTTCACATTCTCCACTTCATAACTTTCATATTGTATCAGATATAACACAAGATGAAGGTGCCCTGTGAAAGATGAACTCTCCTCTTTCAGTTGGAGTGGGGTCATTTATGTAAATATTAAGATAAATAATGGGGAACCTGCCTCAAACAAACCATGTGCCCAAAGATAAAAGACAGAAACATGAAAGGGATATGAATATTGTTCATTTGTTCAAATAATAATGAATAAATGATCATCAAATGAAAGGCTGGTGTCATTGTTATGAACTGGTGAAGTTTTAAACCGTCAAATGTTCACATTTCTATTTCTTATTGAAAATATAACCATTTCACAATCTAAAGATATTTGTATCACTTACTAAAATAAACCAGGCTTCACTGAATTCCTGAGATGATCCTGTAACTAACAAGCCCTCATTGTGTGTCTACAGACTTCCTCTTAAATATAACTCACAGCGTTTATCAGTAATAAAACCCTTAAATGAAAACCTTATATTCTCAGAGCTTCTTCACAGATTAATGTGATATTATCATGCGATACCTTACACCGGCCACAAGAGGCAGCCTAAGCTTTCATTTGACGCCGTATTCAAGGAAATGGAGCACAGTCTGACACTATTTTTGACATTTTGGGGAGTTATTACCCCATTTTTTCAAAAAGGACAAATAGTTCCACACCTATTGAGTCCATTATTGCTTTTCAGAACCTAATGTGGCCCAATACGGCTTTTCACGGCCCACCTACCTGCTGCACCACCATAAAACCCTCTGCGACGCTGTGAACTCACGAACTGTTGCTGATAACTCGTAGAGGGCCAGTGGAGGTGGAGATGGAGGACTACAGTGAAGCTTCATATGGAGTACACAGGGCAGTGAGGGAAGTAAAACTGCGCTACGGAACTAAACTACAATCACAGCTCCTGCAGAGCACTTAGGGCATTGTGGCACGGGCTGTAAACGATGACGGATTACAAAAACACACCCTCCGGATTAACACCGCGGACCTGTCAGTGGTGAACGAGCTGAACCCCTTTTTTGCTGGTTTCGGAGCTGCAGCCGGCTGTGTCCACAGCGCTAATGTAGACCCCGCGGCACGTGTGGAACAGAGTAGAAAGAGTACTTCATTAAATGATGTTGAATGGTGCAATGGCGCCCTCTAGCGGTCGCCTGTTACAGTGTAGTGGGAGATCACATGAAGCTGCTCAAAGCGGTTCAGGACACTGAACAACAGGTAGGTCACAGTTTTGAGAGGTCTGGATTAATGTTCTACAAGAGAAGGACACAGAAGTCATGATTTATCTGCAGTGTGTTTAATGATGTAGTCTTACTCTTCTGAGGTGGGTCCATGTGTGTATCAGTAGTTTGAGGTTTATTTACTGGGTTGACTAGCATGCTAATGTCCTTCTCCCCATGTTGTCTAGAGTCATCCAGACCGATCTGTAGACTAACTCCCACAGACTCCACTGTACCTCACGGGTGTTTCAGGTGATATTTTTCAGGATTATCCTCTCAGTATAAAGCTGTTCCCTTTAAAGCGCTGAGTTTAGAGACTTGGGATTTTATGTCGGGTTCTTTCTTTTAATTTCATCATCTGTAATGCACTAACAGCAGAAATTCACCTCCTGTGTGAGCTGTAACTGGAAGTGGCCACTAGAGGGCACTGTATCTTGAGGGTGTGCTTGGGGTTAACATTATTTCTCAATGTAAAACGGCCATTAGATTTGGGATTTTGTGTTTTTTTGGGTCTCTATTTTACCGTGTGGATAAACTCTAATTTATTTAAAATCATTAAATATTAAATGTATTAAAATGTAAATATCTCTATGTAAGAGTGTAGAACAGTTGTAGGAATATTATGGGGTGAAATTCCTGCTGAATGGGTCTGGCTCCCCCCGCTGGTCGGTCAGCATATTTACAGCCCCTGTATATATTTGGGGTTCAGCGCAGTCTCGGCAGTAGTCGTGTGCTCTGCTGTGGTGAGTACAGCTCCGGTGCAGCTCAGGAACATCACAAAGAACGGAGAATGTTGCAGTGTTTCATTTCCATTGTTTTAGTCTCGAGATACATCTGACAGAGAGCAGTCTGCCTTTTTCAATGTTATTTAAAGACATTAATCCGAGCTGAACTTGAATTATGCGAACACCCAGCAAACACGCAGACGCCCTGTTTGTTTACATTTGTAACGTTCACTGGAGGACGTTTCTAGGACTTTATGGACGTCCGCAACACGTCCTGTTCTAGAACCAATGGAACGTTCCCAATCCCCCATTCCTGGACCGTTCTGTAACGTCCCGGTACCGTCCCTCGGGTAACCGTTATTTCTGTTTCTTTAAAAGAACGTCCGCTTGTGGTCCCCTGACCGTCACTGATCACGGTGCATGACACCAGCTGATTTCACCATTCCAGGAGCATTCCCATCATTCCCCCGGGAATTCAGACTGCACAGGAGGAGGACAGTAAAGTCTCTCATCAGCCGCGCATCACTGGGGTTTACATCAATACAAATCACTACAACAGAGAAACACCAAACAAACTTGTGGTGTGTCCGGTACATCACCGCACGTCTGATTCACATTTGTGCACCGCGCTCTTTCAGCTGGGAGCGGGCAATGAGAGAGAGAGAGGTGTGTAAGAGAGAGAGAGGTGTGTATGACAGAGAGAGAGAGAGAGAGAGGTGTGAGAGAGAGAGAGAGAGAGAAAGAGACTTGTGGTGTGTCCGGTAAATCACTGCACGTCTGATTCACACTCTCCGTTAAACACTTGAAAATGGCTCTAATTCTATTATTTATTTAAATGAATGTATTAAAAATGAACAGAATATATATCCTCTGTATTTTTGTGTTCTATTTGTGTCCATTGTGTTACATTCAGAACAAATATAAACTATGTCCTTAAATGTGCTGATGTGTGCTCCCTGTAGAAGATGTTTCACAGATTCTTATAGATCACAGAATATGAAATTCTCAAACAGTTTCCATGTAAAATATATATATCCAGTCATTGTTTATGTTTCTTTCATCACAGGGATCTAGAAGGAAACTCTCACAAACACATTTCAGACATTAATATGAGCTCATTCTGAACAAGTGTTTCATTTGGAGTCATAACTGGTAAAAAGAGTCTACACCACCAGGTCTAAGACGGGGTTAAAAATAAACCCTTAATAAATGACCTTCTGTGAGAAAGACTGGGTGGAGAAGGGCAGAAAAATGTCAGGTTTTGTATTTATTCTTCCAGTTTCATAAAGGTTTCTCAGAGTAGTACAGAGTGTGCTGTAAATACAGGTCCTACACACAGCCTCTGTGTGAAAATGGTTGAATACGTCATGAAAATTATACTTTTGTGACTATGTCAAGCTTGTGTTTGAGGGGAAAAATAAAAAGGAAGAAAACTGTTTTTCTTTGTTAGCTGAATAGTTGAAGCCGTTACCCTGGTAACCAATATGGCAGCTGTGGCCATGGAGACTCTGTATTAACCCCTTCCTGTCTGTACTAGTGAATGAACTAAATCAGCTCAGCAGCTACAATCCAGATCAAACATCTCTGTAAAGACAAACTTAAAGATCAATAAAACATACATTTGACTTATTCACACATCTTTCTACTTTCCCAAATGTGACTGATGTTCCAGCATGAAGTTGGCAGGCTCCTTCTAAACTGGCTTTAATAATGCCATTATTTCATGTTCAGGACACATCAGCTGTCTGCTATGAGAGCCACGCTTTATGTTGTAATTTAGCAGAGACATCGCTACAGTCACTGGATGACAGTTAGACAACGGAAGAAGCAGTACAACACGATCTGGGCCAGAGTGTCCAGGGCCCATAAGACAGCAGACACATCTGTGATCAGCAGAAACCATGTGGTGGACCAGGACAGTGGGGGCAGTGCTGCTGAAAGTGAAAATGGTGCTGACAGCCGTCACTTTGTGAAGGAGACCACAGATATGTTCTCAGATGAAGCACTGACAGATTCTGTAAGTGAAGAAGACATTACACCCACACTTAGGGAAGAACTGTTAGAATGGGCTCGCATGTTCCAGGTGAAACACAGTGCTGTAGATGATTTACTGCACGTCCTTAAAAGACAAGGGCGTTCTGACCTCCCCTCCACTGCACGAACCCTCTTTGAGAGCAGCAAGAAGCAGGAAGTTGAAGTCAGCGATGGTTTGGAAAAAATAAGACTCAATGTTATGGATCAGTTTTCAAAAAAACACGTGAGAAGACACCCTTCAGCTTTGACCAAAGACCTACAGGTAGCTGACATCTCCCTAAACATTGATGGTGTTCCTCTCTTTAAAAGCTGTAACAAACCCCTCTGTGTCCTGTGTTCAATTCATTTCTCACCAAAGTGCATTTCTCCTCTCTGCCTTGTACCGCTGCATCCAAACCAAACAATACTGACACTGTCAAAGATACACTACAAGAACTGGGAACAGTAACGGAAGATGGTCTGTGGTTCGAAGACAAGCGTTTAAAAGTTCATCTGAGGTGTATCACCTGTGAGGCTCCAGCCAAGGCCATGGGGAGATGTATAAAACTATACTCTGGTTATTATGGCTGTGATAAGGGTCCACAGAAAGGACACTGGGATGGTCACGTGACAATATCCTGAAGTCGACAACGTGACACTGAGGACCGATCAGTCGTTTAGAGAAGGCTGGCATTCAGAACATCATCTACAGGACTGCATCTCTCCTTTCTCCATCCTTCCAGTCGACATGATACAATCCTTTCCTGCTGATCACATGCGTCAGTGCTGCCTGGGTGTGATGAAGAAACTGCTGCTTTTGTGGACAAGAGGGAAGACATTCTACAGAACGTCCCCTAGAGATCAGGCCTGTGTCAGTGAACGTCTGGAAAGATTAAAATCAAGCGTTCCAGACTGTTCCACAAGGAAGACAAGGGGTTTGCAGGAGACTGAGCGCTGGAAAGTAACTGAGCTGTGACAGTCTGCTCTTTAAACAGAGAAGATTGTTTTAAAGGGAGTCTTACAGCATGAGTTTTATGAGCACTTCTTGATTTTCAGCACCGCTTTGTGCACACTAGTGAAGCCAGAACTAGTGCAGACCCATGGGTCATATGCACACACACTTTTGGAGCCCTTTGTGGAAAAGGGAAGGACACTTTATGGAGACACCTTCTTAGTCTACAGTGTGCATTCACTGCTGCACGTCACAGCAGACGCCCAGGAGTTTGGACGCCTTGAAAACTGTAGTGTTTCCACTTTGAGAGCTATTTGCACCAAATTAAACACATGGTCAGGTCAGGAAAGAATGTCCTACGTCAAATAACTAATCGACTTGAAGAAACTTCAAAGGTAAAGTTAAATATCACAGAGAAAGACCTCACAATTAAGAGACAGAACCACATCTTCACACTGAGCCCTGATGAACGCTGTGAAGTGGTGTCA
Organism: Hoplias malabaricus; assembly: GCF_029633855.1. NCBI lineage: Eukaryota > Metazoa > Chordata > Actinopteri > Characiformes > Erythrinidae > Hoplias > Hoplias malabaricus. The sequence goes on from NC_089805.1 coordinate 49,321,771, forward strand.
CAGGAAACCCCTGAGACGGTGCTATTCAGGGTCTACACTAATTTAAAGCCTTATTTGATGACACTGTGTGACTCTCGCCTTCATGGAGCATATTTAACCAGCACGAGGAGTTCAAGGACGCTGTGTCCTGAGAAAAGCAGACTTCAGAAAAGAGCGTTTATGGTTGAGGAAAGCCATGGCTCCAGAATTTTCAGAGCAATCCTCCACAGTCTGTGACTTAAAGGAGAGGTTCAACAAGGAAAGAGACGAGACGTCTGCGTGAGCCACAAACTCAAATATAAAGTCAAAAATAAGAAAAGATTAATTAAACGAAGCAGTGCAGGAGCAAATCAAGAGGAATCCACATTAACAAACACACAGCACATGACAATGAAGAAACACAGCAGCCAACCTGGGGAAATGATGAGAGACACTCCTAAAGTACGCCATGAGAACAAGCGTAACTGGGAGGGAGCCGAACAGTGAGACTCATGATCCAGTAGACCAGGTGAGGTCAGAGGAGCTGGTGGCTGGGAGGTGGCTGAATTTGTCCAGAACATTTGAGATAACTGTCAAACATTACCCACCAGAACACAAGGTCCAGCAGTGTCTTCTGCATTTGACCCATCTGTGGCAGGGAGCACACACACACACACACACACACACGTGCAGTAGGAGCTGTGAACACACACCCAGAACGACAGGCAGACATCACTGGCGCCCGGGGAGCAGTTGTGGATTCGGTTCCTTTCTTAAGGGCCCCTCAGCCGTGGATTGACGGAGGAGGACTTTGCTGTTCTTTCACTCCCACAGGCCCCAATTTTCCTGCTGGTCCTGGGAATGGAACCAACGACCTTTCAGTCCTAAACCCTCTTCTCACACCATTAGGCCACAGTTACCCAATGATTAACAAATCATCAACTCATTATTGTTTTAACATTTAACAGATGTGGCTTTTCTGGACACACTTCAAATTCCAGGATGAAGAAACATTTCTCCACATTTCCCCCTCTTCCTCATGACCGCTCTCTACCAAGTTCCCCACATGAAGTGATCTCACACACACAGCTCTTTACAAATCTGAACCTGTGTTCTTCAGTGTCATACTCACTGGCTGGCACCATGTGTTAGCACAGAACTACACTCCAGAGAAACCTCCACTGTGCTTTGTCAAGTCTTCTACCACAAACATGAGGCAGGAGGCAACTCTATGGAAGTGTGAGTAAAAGTCTTTAAAACACACCTCAAAATGATGAACCAAACACAAAGTACCAGCGCAGATGAAGAGTACCTGAGTAAAACAGAAACACAAACACAGAAGCACTGTAAATAACTGAGGAAAAGCTTTACGAGAACCCTACCAAAGACATGAATGTGACAGCGACTGAAGAGGCGTCGTTAGAGAGGAGTCGGGCTGGAGCTGAAGGGCCGTGTAACAATAGAACAGGAGCTTCATCTTCATTGTTGTTGGGGTTGGAACAGTTTCCTGCACTGTTTGTGTGATATTTCTGCTCAAACACATCTGATTTATTCAGTTATTCTTCACCTGGGTTCATTAGTGTGTGAGACCAGGGATAAAACCAAACTGTGCTGGACTCAGCTCTCAGCCCCTGTTTTATATTTTAATCACCTGCACGTTGTTGTTTTAAATGTAAATGTTTTGTAAATGTATTGGTGTTTTACAGGTGTGTCAGCGGTATGTGGTCCTTCATTTCATGGAGGATGATGAGGTTGAGGCTGCACCGTCCTCGTGGTTGGAGTGGAGTGACGGGGGAGGGCTGTGTGTAAGTGTTTTATACAGAACTTATTGAGACAAACACAAATATGAGCAGAAACATATATAGTCTTGATTTTGTCTGACAGGTGTGGTACTGGTACTGGACACACACAAATGCAGGGGTCACGGCCCAACAATCTGCAGAACCAGATCAGAGATCATGGTCAAAGCTGGAAGGGTTTTTTCAGAGACAGGTAAACTGTCCAAAATATAAATGAAGCAGTGATCAATGAGAACGTTCCCTTACAACTGTTTATGGCCCTCTTTGAACAGATAGTTATGATTTGAACAGACAACAGCAAAGCCCAGGAAACATCTACTGTTGATGAATCTGAGGAGGATGTGTCAAGGAAAATCATTCTTCCACGATCCAGAGGTGTTCTGGAGGACAAATACAAACATAATATGAGTCAGTGTCAAAATATCATGAACGTACATAATTCTATGTTTATCCTGCAGACGATGTTGAACCCAAGCAGCTCAGAAGGAGAAACCCTTCTCTGTGTCAGTGTGTGACACTCTGCTACACCTGCTCTTTACTCACACGTACTGGCTCTTGTGGTAGAGCATGGGGGCTATCTGCTGTTGCACAGGTTTTAACTCACACCTTGCATTAGACGTGGTGCCCATAGGGTGATGTGGATCTGCTCTAGAGAGTGTAGTACTGTGTTGTTTATATGGTGTAGGTATCAGATAAAACAGCGAGTGAATCTTAGTGAAACCCTAAAAACTAAAGTGTGGAAGAAGCTAGTAACTTGGTGTCTGTTTGAAAATGTTGAAAATAATCCTGAGTTTAAATGTGAATGGTCTATTTTACAGCTGATGAACAAGTGTCACGCCCTGGCCCTGTCCTGTCTGTTGTTCCCACCCTGTACTTAGCACCTGGCTCTGTTTATTACTGTCCTTGTCTCCGCCCTAGTCCTGCCTTAGCTCCACCCTCTCGTCAGTGTCTCCATCTGTGTCTCCTCTGTACTCCTGCCCCCTCTTTATCTGTCTCAGGTGTCCTTGTGTGTATTTAAGTTCCTTTGTGGCTGTGCCTCTTTGTTGGACATTCACTTTTCGTTCCTCTCTCGCTCGTCTGTCACTGGTCTGTCTGTCTCATCTGTCGCCGGTCTGTTTGTCTCGTCTGTCGCCGGTCTGTTTGTCTCGTCTGTCGCCGGTCTGTTTGTCTCGTCTGTCGCCGGTCTGTTTGTCTCGTCTGTCGCCGGTCTGTTTGTCTCGTCTGTCGCCGGTCTGTTTGTCTCGTCTGTCGCCGGTCTGTTTGTCTCGTCTGTCGCTGGTCTGTTTGTCTCGTCTGTCGCCGGTCTGTTTGTCTCGTCTGTCGCCTGTCTCGTCTGTCGCCGGTCTGTTTGTCTCGTCTGTCGCTGGTCTGTTTGTCTCGTCTGTCGCTGGTCTGTTTGTCTCGTCTGTCACTGGTCTGTTTGTCTTGTCTGTCAGTGGTTTGTTTGTCTCGTCTGTCGCTGGTCTGTTTGTCTCGTCTGTCGCTGGTCTGTTTGTCTCGTCTGTCACTGGTCTGTCTGTCTCGTCTGTCACTGGTCTGTCTGTCTCGTCTGTCACTGGTCTGTTTGTCTCGTCTGTTCCTCGCTTCGCCTCTCTTCCCTTCGTGTGTCGGTCTGCTCCGTCTGTTCCTTTCTTGATTGTGCATCGTTTGCTCATTTGGTTTGTCTTTGTACGTTTCTTGTCTCTAGTAATGATGGGCAGATGAGGCCTCATTGTGTGTATGGCACATTTCCCCAAACTGTGTCGACACTGTGTTGAAACCGTGTTGCTGTATCACTTCATGGCGACATCTGCTGGATTTAAAGAGTAATTGCAGGCAACTCCAATAAAAACAGATGGAACAAGGATCATTCAGAAGTTTTTATTTAGAAACATCAGCTGATTTAAATATTTGGGCTGAGGCGATTGCACCGTTTAAGTTTCTCCTGCGTTTGAGAAGAGCCTTTCACAGGGCACTGATGATGACAGCGTACACAGATATTTCACTGAAGTTTATATAAAGTAGGGTAATGAAGTCTCTGTGTTTTCCAGTATTCTAATGGACCCTGTGATCTTGGTGTGTTCTCCTCTGAGATGTACCTTTGTACCTCGATAACTGCATCAGTGGGGAGGTTTGATTTGGACGGGCTCTCCTTGACGTCCAGCTGCTGCCACAGGTCGTCATCTGAGGGGAAAAAAAAATTAATCTACGTTACTGATTATTTCTAATCACACGGAATGATTTGCAAGAACAATAAAATACAAATAAATACAGTGAACAATCATGCAACACCATTTGTGTTGGTGCAGCCTTTCTCATTTCTGCAGTCCACTCTGATTTAGGTCTCTCTAAAATCCAGGTCTCTCTCTGTGTCCAGGTCTCTCTCTCTCTGTCCAGGTCTCTCTCTCTCTGTCCAGGTCTCTCTCTCTGTGTCCAGGTCTTTCTCTCTGTGTCCAGGTCTCTCTCTCTGTGTCCAGGTCTCTCTCTCTGTGTCCAGGTCTCTCTCTCTGTCCAGGTCTCTCTCTCTGTCCAGGTCTCTCTCTCTCTGTCCAGGTCTCTCTCTCTGTGTCCAGGTCTCTCTCTCTGTGTCCAGGTCTCTCTCTCTGTGTCCAGGTCTTTCTCTCTGTGTCCAGGTCTCTCTCTCTGTGTCCAGGTCTCTCTCTCTCTGTCCAGGTCTCTCTCTCTCTGTCCAGGTCTCTCTCTCTCTGTCCAGGTCTCTCTCTCTGTGTCCAGGTCTTTCTCTCTGTGTCCAGGTCTTTCTCTCTGTGTCCAGGTCTTTCTCTCTGTGTCCAGGTCTCTCTCTGTGTCCAGGTCTCTCTCTCTGTGTCCAGGTCTTTCTCTCTGTGTCCAGGTCTCTCTCTCTGTGTCCAGGTCTCTCTCTCTGTGTCCAGGTCTTTCTCTCTGTGTCCAGGTCTCTCTCTCTGTGTCCAGGTCTCTCTCTCTGTGTCCAGGTCTCTCTCTCTGTGTCCAGGTCTTTCTCTCTGTGTCCAGGTCTTTCTCTCTCCAGGTCTCTCTCTCTCCAGGTCTCTCTCTCTCTGTGTCCAGGTCTCTCTCTCTCCAGGTCTCTCTCTCTCTCTCCAGATCTCTCTCTCTCTGTGTCCAGGTCTCTCTCTCTGTGTCCAGGTCTCTCTCTCTCTCTCCAGGTCTCTCTCTCTCTGTGTCCAGGTCTCTCTCTCTCTGTGTCCAGGTCTCTCTCTCTCCAGGTCTCTCTCTCTGTCTCTCTCTCTGTGCGCATGCGCGAGTGTGAGTGGAGGTGTGTGAGCGAGTGGTGTGTGAGTGAGTTTGGCGGTTTGTTTGGTGAGCGAATTCTGAACTTTTCTATCTTTTTCTGTCTTTGTTGGTTGTTCGTTAGTTTAGTTATTGTTCGTGTTTGTTAAAGTGTGTTTTTGGGTTTAGCGCGGGGTGCGCGTGGCGACGATGCCGGCGTTTTGGCCGGTCGCCATGACGGCGACGGAGAAAGCTCGTCTTTTTCGACTTTCTCATAAACACAGTATAAAAATAGCCCCCGGGGTGAGGTGTTCAGTGTATGAGTGCAGCATGGCTGTGGGGGAGGTTATAGGTCATGAAAGTGTGTTGTCTGCTGCTAAAATGAACAGTGCAGTTGTGATCTTTTTGGATAGTCCTGAGAAAGTTAACACTATGGTCCAGAATGGTGTGGTTATTCAGGGCACATTTACACCTGTGCTGCCCCTCACACGACCTGCTAAAAAGATCACCCTGTCTAACGTTCCACCGTTTATTACAGACGAGGCGCTGACTGCAGAGTTGGCCCGGTTCGGACAGATTGTGTCCGATATTAGAATGATCCCACTAGGTTCTAAGTGCCCTCTACTGAGACACGTTGTCAGCTGCAGACGCCAGCTGTTCATGATTCTAAAGGATGGTGTTGAAGAACTGAATGTGACTTTTAACTTCAGAATTGATGGTTTTGATTACACTATTTTTGCAACATCTGACACGATGAAGTGTTTTGGGTGTGGACAGGAAGGGCACTTGAGGCGTTCATGTCCCTTTGGGGCAGGTGAAAGCTCCTCTAGGGTATCTGGCCCTATTCCTGATGGGGCCGGTGCAGGAGCTGGGACTGGGTCTGAGCCCTCCAGAGTGGGGCCTGAGTCTACTGCGGGGGGTGGGGCTGAGCCTGGGCCTGAGCCTGTCGTTGAGGGTGAGACTGGGTCTGAGAATGGGCCTGAGCCTGTCGTTGAGGGTGGGACTGGGTCTGGGAATGGGCCTGAGCCTACCGTAGAGGGTGGGGCTGGATCTGGGACTGGTTCAGAGCCTACTGTAGAAGCTGGGGCTGGGACTGGGTCAGAGCCTACAGCAGAGGGTAGGACTGAGGCTAGACCAAGCAGTCCAAGGAAAAAAAAGACAGGTCACGGAACTATTAGTGCAGGGGAGAACCCTACCTCAGTTGCAAATGCTGACGTTAGTTCTGGCAGTGGTTTGGTGGTCTCCGGTTGTGCTGCGTTGCCTGATGATGTTGCGGCCAAAGATCAGGGACGTGAGGAACCTAAAGCTGCTGCTAGTTTAGTTGTGGAAGAGGAGGCCATGGAAACAGACTCAGTATCGGAGGAGGCTGTGTTCAGAGTGCAGTCAGGAAAAAGGAAAATGAGGAGGGCTAAGGCAGGTGTTAAAAAGGGGAAAGTACAGGATGTGGAGGACTCTGGGTCTGTGACTGGTTCTGCTCTGGATGATTCTGATGGTGATCTACCAGAAGCTTTGAGTCAAAGGAGTAGGAGAAGTGTCTATGCGTTTAACAAGATACAATCTTTTTTGCATAAGACCAAGAATATGAAGGGGGTTGTTGTGGAAGAATACTTTCCCGATCATAAACTGTTCATTGACTCGGTACAGACTTTTATGAGAGGGGATAGCGAAGATAAATTTACGGTACAGGAAATCTACAGACTTAAGAAACTGGTTAAAAAATTGAGAACAGAACTTCTAAAAGATGATGGCTGTGAAACTTCATAGTTATTTTCTGCTTTTTATTTTGTTGCTGCTTGTCCTTGACCACCTTCCTCTTTTTATGAGTAGAGTTAAGATCGGCTCTCTAAACCTGAATGGGGCGCGGGACGTACAGAAAAGAGCTCTGTTATTTGAATTAATTAAACAGAAGGGCATGGATATTGTGCTTGTCCAAGAGACGCACAGTGACGGCGCTAATGAAGTCGACTGGAAGAAGGAATGGGAAGGGGAGGTTTATTTTAGTCACATGAGCTCGACTAGAGGTGGGGTGGCCGTTCTTTTTGCTAAGCATTTCTTGCCGGTCTCGTGTGAGGTTGAGCAGGTGATGGCAGGGAGGTGTATGGTTGTACGTGCTCAGTTTGAGCGGTTTAAATTTGCCATTTTTAATATTTATGCTCCCACTTCTGGAGCTGAGAGGGTGGGTTTTCTTAACACTGTTAACACAGCTTTAAAAACACTCAATTGTGATGACTATCTGATCATGGGGGGCGATTTTAACTGCACTGAGGATAATAATACGGACAGGAATCACACCGAACCTCACGCTGCATCTCAGCGTGCTCTTAGAGAGCTATTGTCTGCTCATGATCTTCTTGATGTGTGGAGAGCTTTTAATGATAAAGGTCGACAGTATACATGGGCCCATGTGAGGGACGGTTATGTGGCGCTGGCCAGACTAGATCGGTTTTACTGCTTTAAACATCATCTTAATATATTTAAAGGGTGTGGGATTACGCCGGTCCATTTTTCAGACCACAGTTTGGTTTTGTGTTCGTTTTTTATTGCAAACCTTAAGCCTAAAAGTGCTTACTGGCATTTTAACACCTCCCTGTTGTCAGATATGAATTTTAAAAAAGCTTTTACTGTGTTTTGGACTAGTTTTAGAACCCAAAAACAGTTCTTTCATAATCTGCGAGGGTGGTGGGATTATGGAAAAGTTGAAGTTAAGCAGCTCTGCCAGCAGTATACTCTCAATGTTTCGCGGCATATTACTCGGGCTATAAAAAAATTAGAAAGTGAAATTTTAGAAATTCAAAGGCAGATGAACTGCACTGGAGACCGGGATCATGCCCGGGTTCTGAAATCTAAAAGGGATGCTCTTGGCGATCTCCTGGGTGTCAGGGCACAGGGGGCTCTGGTTCGCTCTCGGTTCCAGAATCTAACACAGATGGATGCCCCATCAAAATTTTTTTTCAGTCTGGAAAGGAAGAATGGTCAGTGGCGGTTTATGCACTCCCTGCGTGCTGAAGATGGACGGGAGCTGACTGAACCCACTGAGATCCGTAAGCGGGCTGTACGTTTTTATGCTGAGCTGTACGAGAGTGAGCGTATGGACGATGGAGAACTGGCGGCAGGATTTTACGAAGGACTACGAAAGATCTCTACTTGCTCTAGTGACAAACTGGAACGACCACTGGGAGAGCAGGAGCTTCATGCTGCGTTGCAGGGCATGAAGGGTGGTACTGCCCCTGGTATAGATGGCCTACCGGTGGAATTTTATAAGGCCTTTTGGACAGAGGTGGGTTCGGATCTGCTAGCAGTTCTCAATGAGAGCTTGGCTGATGGTCTCTTGCCCCTAAGCTGCAGGAGGGCGGTGATCACCCTGCTGCCTAAGAAGGGTGACTTGCAGGACATTAAAAACTGGCGACCAGTGAGTCTTCTTTGCACGGACCTTAAAATTTTCTCCAAAACTTTGGCTACCAGACTGAGGGATGTGATGGGGCAGGTAATCCATCAGGACCAGACCTACTGTGTGCCTGGCAGGTCTATACATGATAATGTCTTTTTAATTAGAGATATTTTAGCTGTTTTCAGAACTCAAGGGCTTGATGTCGGTCTCATATCTATCGACCAGGAAAAAGCTTTCGACAGAGTGGAACATCACCATCTGTGGCGTACACTAGAATTATTGGGTTTTGGGCCGTCTTTTATCAATATGATACGAGTACTATATAGAAACATTGAGAGTATGCTAAAAATTAACGGTGGATTGAGTGCTCCCTTTGGGGTCTGTCGGGGCATACGTCAGGGTTGTGCCTTGTCAGGGATGTTATACTCCCTGGCCATTGAGCCTCTGCTAAACAAGCTTCGATCTGAAATTGAAGGTATAACGCTGGGACAGTTTCGCTATCAATTGTCGGCATACGCAGACGATGTGATTGTAATGGTAAGGGAGCAGAAAGACATCGGAAAACTTGTTTCTATTGTTCAAGATTTTGGAGTAATTTCAGCTGCGAGGGTGAATTGGAACAAAAGCGAAGCTCTTGCAGTAGGACAGTGGACCGGGGGGCTGCCTTCTTTACCGGGTAATTTAGTCTGGAAAAGAGGGGGGATAAAATATCTTGGGGTTTTTATTGGGGATGACACTGTGCAGCAGAAAAACTGGGATGGTGTGATAGAGAAACTGATGGGTCGGCTGTCGAGGTGGAAATGGATTCATGGACAACTATCTTTCAAGGGGAGGGTGTTGGTAATCAACAACTTGGTGGCATCAGTGTTGTGGCACTGGTTGTCCTGTGTGGATCCTCCTGTGGGCTTATTGTCGCGGATACAAGCGCTCCTCGTGGACTTTTTCTGGGACAAGCTCCATTGGATTCCACAAGGTGTCCTTTACCTTCCCAGACAGGAAGGAGGGCAAGGCCTGGTGCACCTTGCGAGTAGGATGGCGACTTTTCGACTGCAGTTCCTGCAGAGACTTCTGGCTGGCCCTGCTGATCTAGTGTGGAGAGAAGTGGCCTGCACCATCCTGCGCAAGGTTGATGGACTCGGTTTGGACACTGCACTGTTTTTTACAGACTATAAAAGACTGCACCTTGCTGGATTACCTCTTTTTTATCGGGGGCTTTTTAAAATGTGGGGACTTTTTAAGAAGCATAGACTGGAGACTACTGCCTCGCTTTTTTGGCTGTTGGAAGAGCCAATAGTAAAAGGGGCTCGGTTGGACGTGTCTGGAGATGGTGTACCGGGCCTTGCTTTAATGCTCAGTGATTCTGGAACAGTGACATTGCGGGACCTGGTGGGTGTGTTAGGGCCAGGCTTAAACGACATCCAGAATGTTGCCTCTGTACTGGGGCTGAGGTCACTCCGTCAAGCTGAAGCCATCACTGACTTGTGGAAGGACAGGCTGTCTTTGGAGGAACTATCTTTGTTGGAAAACTATGGCAATGGGAGTATAATGCCAAACAAGGGGGACCTTTTCCCACGTACTGCTCTTACTCCTGATTTAGATGGAGCATCGGGCCCTTTGTTAGACCTCTCGGGCCTGCAGGACGTGGACCTTCACACTGTGTCAGGCCGTGTTTTATATGAATGCTGTGTTAAAGTGTTGAATAAAACAGTACTGAATGGACGGCCTGACACGGTGTGGAGGGACAAGCTGGGGGTAGGGACGGAAAGGCAGCCTGTCTGGAGGGTTTTATATAAACAACCCCTAACTAAGAGGTCTGGAGATCTCCAGTGGAGGATCCTACATGGGGTCATAGCAGTGAACTCTTTTGTGTCTGTGATAAATCCAGTGGTCAGTGATAGGTGTGCTTTTTGTGGGCTCAGAGAGACCATCTTTCACTGTTTTTTAGACTGTTCAAGGCTTTTTCTGACACTTGAGTTTTTATTTTTGAAAAGTGGGGAATTTTTTAACTCTTGTGCTTTTATTTTTGGGGCTGGTTATCGACAAAAAGACCGTGTTAAGTGGCAGCTGCTTAATTTCATAGTGGGTCAGGCAAAACTGGCGATCTATAACTCCAGGAGGAACAAAATGGAGGACAGATCTGGTCAGGAGGTTTTACCTCTGTTCTTGTCCCTGGTAAAGTCCAGAATTTACTTTGAGTTTGGTTTTTACAAAACTCTGAATAACATTGAAGGTTTTGAGCTGGAATGGTGTTACAATGATATCCTGTGCAGGGTTGAGGAGGGTCAACTGATATTCACAAGCCCTTTGAGTTGAATGCTTTAATTGATACTGTGTTTATGTCTGTGATGTTGTACTGTGTTTGTTTACTGTTATATGTGTTTATGGATGATTGAATAAATGTTATGTGTTTAAAAATAGAAAAAATCTCTCTCTCTCCAGGTCTCTCTCTCTCTCTCCAGGTCTCTCTCTCTGTGTCCAGGTCTCTCTCTCTCTGTGTCCAGGTCTCTCTCTCTGTGTCCAGGTCTCTCTCTCTCTGTGTCCAGGTCTCTCTCTCTCTGTGTCCAGGTCTCTCTCTCTGTGTCCAGGTCTTTCTCTCTCTGTGTCCAGGTCTTTCTCTCTCTGTGTCCAGGTCTCTCTCTCTCTGTGTCCAGGTCTTTCTCTCTCTCTGTGTCCAGGTCTTTCTCTCTCTCTGTGTCCAGGTCTCTCCCTCTCTCTGTGTCCAGGTCTCTCTCTCTCTGTGTCTCTCTCTCTGTGTCCAGGTCTCTCTCTCTCTGTGTCCAGGTCTCTCTCTCTCTGTGTCCAGGTCTCTCTCTCTGTGTCTCTCTCTCTGTGTCCAGGTCTCTCTCTCTGTGTCTCTCTCTCTGTGTCCAGGTCTCTCTCTCTCTGTGTCCAGGTCTCTCTCTCTCTCTCTGTGTCCAGGTCTCTCTCTCTCTCTCTGTGTCCAGGTCTCTCTCTCTCTCTCTCTCTGTGTCCAGGTCTCTCTCTCTCTGTGTCCAGGTCTCTCTCTCTGTGTCTCTCTCTCTGTGTCCAGGTCTCTCTCTCTCTCTGTGTCCAGGTCTCTCTCTCCAGGTGTCTCTCTCTCTATGTCCAGGTCTCTCTCTCTCTGTGTCCAGGTCTCTCTCTCTCTGTGTCCAGGTCTCTCTCTCTCCAGGTCTCTCTCTCTCTGTGTCCAGGTCTCTCTCTCTGTGTCCAGCTCTCTCTCTCTCTCTCCAGGTCTCTCTCTCTGTGTCCAGGTCTCTCTCTCTGTGTCCAGGTCTCTCTCTCTCTGTGTCCAGGTCTCTCTCTCTCTCTCCAGGTCTCTCTCTCTCTCCAGGTCTCTCTCTCTCTCCAGGTCTCTCTCTCTGTCCAGGTCTCTCTCTCTCTGTGTCCAGGTCTCTCTCTCTGTGTCCAGGTCTTTCTCTCTGTGTCCAGGTCTCTCTCTCTGTGTCCAGGTCTCTCTCTCTCTGTGTCCAGGTCTCTCTCTCTCTCTCCAGGTCTCTCTCTCTCTCCAGGTCTCTCTCTCTGTCCAGGTCTCTCTCTCTCTCTCTCCAGGTCTCTCTCTCTGTGTCCAGGTCTCTCTCTCTGTGTCTAGGTCTCTCTCTCTCTGTGTCCAGGTCTCTCTCTCTCTCTCCAGGTCTCTCTCTCTCTCCAGGTCTCTCTCTCTGTCCAGGTCTCTCTCTCTCTGTGTCCAGGTCTCTCTCTCTGTGTCCAGGTCTTTCTCTCTGTGTCCAGGTCTCTCTCTCTCTGTGTCCAGGTCTCTCTCTCTGTGTCTCTCTCTCTGTGTCCAGGTCTCTCTCTCTCTGTGTCCAGGTCTCTCTCTCTGTGTCTCTCTCTCCAGGTGTCTCTCTCTCTGTGTCCAGGTCTCTCTCTCTCTGTGTCCAGGTCTCTCTCTCTCTGTGTCCAGGTCTCTCTCTCTCCAGGTCTCTCTCTCTGTGTCCAGGTCTCTCTCTCTCTCTCCAGGTCTCTCTCTCTGTGTCCAGGTCTCTCTCTCTCTGTGTCCAGGTCTCTCTCTCTCTCTCCAGGTCTCTCTCTCTCTCCAGGTCTCTCTCTCTGTCCAGGTCTCTCTCTCTCTGTGTCCAGGTCTCTCTCTCTGTGTCCAGGTCTTTCTCTCTGTGTCCAGGTCTCTCTCTCTCTGTGTCCAGGTCTCTCTCTCTGTGTCTCTCTCTCTGTGTCCAGGTCTCTCTCTCTGTGTCTCTCTCTCTGTGTCCAGGTCTCTCTCTCTGTGTCTCTCTCTCTGTGTCCATGTGTCTCTCTCTCTGTGTCCAGGTCTCTCTCTCTCTGTGTCCAGGTCTCTCTCTCTCTGTGTCCAGGTCTCTCTCTCTCTGTGTCCAGGTCTCTCTCTCTCTGTGTCCAGGTCTTTCTCTCTGTGTCTCTCTCTCTGTGTCCAGGTCTCTCTCTCTCTCTGTGTCCAGGTCTCTCTCTCTCTCTGTGTCCAGGTCTCTCTCTCTGTGTCTCTCTCTCCAGGTGTCTCTCTCTCTATGTCCAGGTCTCTCTCTCTCTGTGTCCAGGTCTCTCTCTCTCTCTGTGTCCAGGTCTCTCTCTCTGTGTGTCCAGGTCTTTCTCTCTCTCTGTGTCCAGGTCTCTCTCTCTCTCTGTGTCCAGGTCTCTCTCTCTCTGTGTCTCTCTCTCTGTGTCCAGGTCTCTCTCTCTCTGTGTCCAGGTCTCTCTCTCTCTGTGTCTCTCTCTCTGTGTCCAGGTCTCTCTCTCTCTGTGTCCAGGTCTTTTTCTCTCTCTGTGTCCAGGTCTTTTTCTCTCTCTGTGTCCAGGTCTTTTTCTCTCTCTGTGTCCAGGTCTTTCTCTCTCTCTGTGTCCAGGTCTTTCTCTCTCTCTGTGTCCAGGTCTTTCTCTCTCTCTGTGTCCAGGTCTTTCTCTCTCTCTGTGTCCAGGTCTTTCTCTCTCTCTGTGTCCAGGTCTTTCTCTCTCTCTGTGTCCAGGTCTCTCTCTCTCTCTGTGTCCAGGTCTCTCTCTCTCTCTGTGTCCAGGTCTCTCTCTCTCTGTGTCCAGGTCTCTCTCTCTGTGTCTCTCTCTCTGTGTCCAGGTCTCTCTCTCTGTGTGTCCAGGTCTTTCTCTCTCTCTGTGTCCAGGTCTCTCTCTCTCTCTGTGTCCAGGTCTCTCTCTCTCTGTGTCTCTCTCTCTGTGTCCAGGTCTCTCTCTCTCTGTGTCCAGGTCTCTCTCTCTGTGTCTCTCTCTCTGTGTCCAGGTCTCTCTCTCTCTGTGTCCAGGTCTTTTTCTCTCTCTGTGTCCAGGTCTTTCTCTCTCTCTGTGTCCAGGTCTTTCTCTCTCTCTGTGTCCAGGTCTTTCTCTCTCTCTGTGTCCAGGTCTTTCTCTCTCTCTGTGTCCAGGTCTTTCTCTCTCTCTGTGTCCAGGTCTTTCTCTCTGTGTGTGTCCAGGTCTCTCTCTCTGTGTCTCTCTCTCTTTGTCCAGGTCTCTCTCTCTGTGTCCAGGTCTCTCTCTCTCTGTCTCTCTCTCTGTGTCCAGGTCTCTCTCTCCCTCTCCAGGTCTCTCTCTCTGTGTGTCCAGGTCTCTCTCTCTGTGTGTCCAGGTCTCTCTCTCTCTCTGTGTCCAGGTCTCTCTCTCTCTCTGTGTCCAGGTCTCTCTCTCTCTCTCCAGGTCTCTCTCTCTGTGTCCAGGTCTCTCTCTCTCTCTCTGTGTCCAGGTCTCTCTCAATTTCAATTTCAATAAGCTTTATTGGCATGACCATATTCAGACATAGTATTGCCAAAGCATTAATACAATAACATGGAACATTAAGAATATAACAATTTTTTCTGTTATTATTAATATAATACTTAACGATCTTATAGAACTGTAATAATAAAAAGAACCAGTCAAAACAAATTATGTAATAAATAAATAAATAATAATGTTATATTAAAAAAAAAATATATATATATATATATATATATATATAATAGATAAATAATAATAATAAATTAAAAATAAATACATAAGTAAATAAGATTATAATAAAAATAAATGGTAGGAATGGTGAGAAATGGTAACAGACAGGGCAATTGTGTGTGTGTGTGTATACTTGTGTGTGTATATGTGTGAGTGTGTGTGTATATATGTGTATATGTGTGTGTGTGTGTGTGTGTGTGTGTGTGTGTGTGTGTGTGTGTTTATATATGTGTGTTTGAGTGTGTGTGTGTTTATATTTGTGTGTTTGAGTGTGTGTGTGTTTGTGTGTGTGTGTTGGTCACTCACTGTCCCTGAGTGTGTGGCAGGCAGATATATATCTCGCTGCCAGGGCGCTGCTCTCCCCCGTGTTTCCGTGTTTTCTCTCTCTCTCTGTGTCCAGGTCTCTCTCTCTCTCTCTGTGTCCAGGTCTCTCTCTCTGTGTCCAGGTCTCTCTCTCTCTGTGTCCAGGTCACTCTATCTCTCTCCAGGTCACTCTATCTCTCTCCAGGTCTCTCTCTCTGTGTCCAGGTCTCTCTCTCTCTGTGTGTCCAGGTCTCTCTCTCTCTCTGTGTCCAGGTCTCTCTCTCTCTCTCTGTGTCCAGGTCTCCCTCTCTCTCTCTGTGTCCAGGTCTCTCTCTCTGTGTCCAGGTCTCTCTCTCTCTGTGTCCAGGTCTCTCTCTCCCTCTCCAGGTCTCTCTCTCTCTCTCTGTGTCCAGGTCTCTCTCTCTGTGTCCAGGTCTCTCTCTCTGAGTCCAGGTCTCTCTCTCTCTCTCTGTGTCCAGGTCTCTCTCTCTCTCTGTGTCCAGGTCTCTCTCTCTCTGTGTCCAGGTCTCTCTCTCTCTCTGTGTCCAGGTCTCTCTCTCTCTCTGTGTCCAGGTCTCTCTCTCTGTGTCTCTCTCTTTGTGTCCAGGTCTCTCTCTCTCCAGGTCTCTCTCTCTCTGTGTCCAGGTCTCTCTCTCTCTGTGTCCAGGTCTCTCTCTCTGTGTCCAGGTCTCTCTCTCTCTGTGTCCAGGTCTCTCTCTCTGTGTCCAGGTCTTTCTCTCTGTGTCTCTCTCTCTGTGTCCAGGTCTCTCTCTCTCTCTGTGTCCAGGTCTCTCTCTCTCTGTGTCCAGGTCTCTCTCTCTGTGTCTCTCTCTCTGTGTCCAGGTCTCTCTCTCTCTCTGTGTCCAGGTCTCTCTCTCTCTGTCTCTCTCTCTCTGTGTCCAGGTCTCTCTCTCTCTGTGTCCAGGTCTCTCTCTCTGTGTCTCTCTCTCTGTGTCCAGGTCTTTTTCTCTCTCTGTGTCCAGGTCTTTTTCTCTCTCTGTGTCCAGGTCTTTTTCTCTCTCTGTGTCCAGGTCTTTCTCTCTCTCTGTGTCCAGGTCTTTCTCTCTCTCTGTGTCCAGGTCTCTCTCTGTCCAGGTCTTTCTCTCTCTCTGTGTCCAGGTCTCTCTCTCTCTCTCTCTCTGTGTCCAGGTCTCTCTCTCTCTCTGTGTCCAGGTCTCTCTCTCTCTCTGTGTCCAGGTCTCTCTCTCTCTCTGTGTCCAGGTCTCTCTCTCTCTCTGTGTCCAGGTCTCTCTCTCTCTCTGTGTCCAGGTCTCTCTCTCTCTCTGTGTCCAGGTCTCTCTCTCTCTCTGTGTCCAGGTCTCTCTCTCTCTGTGTGTCCAGGTCTCTCTCTCTCTCTGTGTCCAGGTCTCTCTCTCTCTGTGTCCAGGTCTCTCTCTCTCTGTGTTCAGGTCTCTCTCTCTGTGTCTCTCTCTCTGTGTCCAGGTCTTTCTCTCTCTCTGTGTCCAGGTCTTTCTCTCTCTCTGTGTCCAGGTCTCTCTCTCTCTCTCTGTCCAGGTCTTTCTCTCTCTCTGTGTCCAGGTCTCTCTCTCTCTCTGTGTCCAGGTCTCTCTCTCTCTCTGTGTCCAGGTCTCTCTCTCTCTCTGTGTCCAGGTCTCTCTCTCTCTCTGTGTCCAGGTCTCTCTCTCTCTCTGTGTCCAGGTCTCTCTCTCTCTCTGTGTCCAGGTCTCTCTCTCTCTCTGTGTCCAGGTCTCTCTCTCTCTCTGTGTCCAGGTCTCTCTCTCTCTCTGTGTCCAGGTCTCTCTCTCTCTGTGTCCAGGTCTCTCTCTCTGTGTCCAGGTCTTTCTCTCTCTCTGTGTCCAGGTCTTTCTCTCTCTCTGTGTCCAGCTCTTTCTCTCTCTCTGTGTCCAGGTCTTTCTCTCTCTCTGTGTCCAGGTCTTTCTCTCTCTGTGTGTCCAGGTCTCTCTCTCTGTGTCTCTCTCTCTTTGTCCAGGTCTCTCTCTCTGTGTCTCTCTCTCTGTGTCCAGGTCTCTCTCTCCCTCTCCAGGTCTCTCTCTCTGTGTGTCCAGGTCTCTCTCTGTGTGTGTCGAGGTCTCTCTCTCTCTCTGTGTCCAGGTCTCTCTCTCTCTCTGTGTCCAGGTCTCTCTCTCTCTCTCCAGGTCTCTCTCTCTGTGTCCAGGTCTCTCTCTCTCTCTCTGTGTCCAGGTCTTTCTCTCTCTCTGTGTCCAGGTCTTTCTCTCTCTCTGTGTCCAGGTCTTTCTCTCTCTCTGTGTCCAGGTCTTTCTCTCTCTCTGTGTCTCTCTCTCTTTGTCCAGGTCTCTCTCTCTGTGTCCAGGTCTCTCTCTCTGTCTCTCTCTCTCTATGTCCAGGTCTCTCTCTCCCTCTCCAGGTCTCTCTCTCTGTGTGTCCAGGTCTCTCTCTCTGTGTGTCCAGGTCTCTCTCTCTCTGTGTCCAGGTCTCTCTCTCTCTCTGTGTCCAGGTCTCTCTCTCTCTCTCCAGGTCTCTCTCTCTGTGTCCAGGTCTCTCTCTCTCTCTCTGTGTCCAGGTCTCTCTCAATTTCAATTTCAATAAGCTTTATTGGCATGACCATATTCAGACATAGTATTGCCAAAGCATTAATACAATAACATGGAACATTAAGAATATAACAATTTTTTCTGTTATTATTAATATAATACTTAACGATCTTATAGAACTGTAATAATAAAAAGAACCAGTCAAAACAAATTATGTAATAAATAAATAAATAATAATGTTATATATAAAAAAAAAAATATATATATATATATATATAATAGATAAATAATAATAATAAATTAAAAATAAATACATAAGTAAATAAGATTATAATAAAAATAAATGGTAGGAATGGTGAGAAATGGTAACAGACAGGGCAATTGTGTGTGTGTGTGTATACTTGTGTGTGTATATGTGTGAGTGTGTGTGTATATATGTGTATATGTGTGTGTGTGTGTGTGTGTGTGTGTGTTTATATATGTGTGTTTGAGTGTGTGTGTGTTTATATTTGTGTGTTTGAGTGTGTGTGTGTTTGTGTGTGTGTGTTGGTCACTCACTGTCCCTGAGTGTGTGGCAGGCAGATATATATCTCGCTGCCAGGGCGCTGCTCTCCCCCGTGTTTCCGTGTTTTCTCTCTCTCTCTGTGTCCAGGTCTCTCTCTCTCTCTCTGTGTCCAGGTCTCTCTCTCTGTGTCCAGGTCTCTCTCTCTGTGTCCAGGTCTCTCTCTCTCTGTGTCCAGGTCTGTCTCTCCCTCTCCAGGTCACTCTATCTCTCTCTGTGTCCAGGTCTCTCTCTCTGTGTCCAGGTCTCTCTCTCTCTGTGTCCAGGTCTCTCTCTCTCTCTGTGTCCAGGTCTCTCTCTCTCTCTGTGTCCAGGTCTCCCTCTCTCTCTCTGTGTCCAGGTCTCTCTCTCTCTGTGTCCAGGTCTCTCTCTCCCTCTCCAGGTCTCTCTCTCTCTCTCTGTGTCCAGGTCTCTCTCTCTGTGTCCAGGTCTCTCTCTCTGAGTCCAGGTCTCTCTCTCTCTCTCTCTGTGTCCAGGTCTCTCTCTCTCTCTGTGTCCAGGTCTCTCTCTCTCTGTGTCCAGGTCTCTCTCTCTCTCTGTGTCCAGGTCTCTCTCTCTCTCTGTGTCCAGGTCTCTCTCTCTCTCTCTGTGTCCAGGTCTCTCTCTCTCTCTCTGTGTCCAGGTCTCTCTCTCTCTCTCTGTGTCCAGGTCTCTCTCTCTCTCTGTGTCCAGGTCTCTCTCTCTCTCTGTGTCCAGGTCTCTCTCTCTGTGTCTCTCTCTTTGTGTCCAGGTCTCTCTCTCTCTGTGTCCAGGTCTCTCTCTCTCTGTGTCCAGGTCTCTCTCTCTCTCTCCAGGTCTCTCTCTCTGTGTCCAGGTCTCTCTCTCTGTGTCCAGGTCTCTCTCTCGGTGTCCAGGTCTCTCTCTCTGTGTCCAGGTCTCTCTCTCTGTGTCCAGGTCTCTCTCTCTCTGTGTCTCTCTCTCTGTGTCCAGGTCTCTCTCTCTGTATCCAGGTCTCTCTCTCTCTCTGTGTCCAGGTCTCTCTCTCTCTGTGTCCAGGTCTCTCTCTCCCTCTCCAGGTCTCTCTCTCCCTCTCCAGGTCTCTCTCTCTCTCTCCAGGTCTCTCTCTCTGTGTCTAGGTCTCTCTCTCTGTGTCCAGGTCTCTCTCTCTCTGTGTCCAGGTCTCTCTCTCTCTCTCTGTGTCCAGGTCTCTCTCTCTGTGTCCAGGTTTTTCTCTCTCTCTGTGTCCAGGTCTTTCTCTCTCTCTGTGTCCAGGTCTTTCTCTCTCTCTGTGTCCAGGTCTTTCTCTCTCTCTGTGTCCAGGTCTTTCTCTCTCTCTGTGTCCAGGTCTTTCTCTCTCTGTGTGTCCAGGTCTCTCTCTCTGTGTCTCTCTCTCTTTGTCCAGGTCTCTCTCTCTGTGTCTCTCTCTCTGTGTCCAGGTCTCTCTCTCCCTCTCCAGGTCTCTCTCTCTGTGTGTCCAGGTCTCTCTCTGTGTGTGTCGAGGTCTCTCTCTCTCTCTGTGTCCAGGTCTCTCTCTCTCTCTGTGTCCAGGTCTCTCTCTCTCTCTCCAGGTCTCTCTCTCTGTGTCCAGGTCTCTCTCTCTCTCTCTGTGTCCAGGTCTTTCTCTCTCTCTGTGTCCAGGTCTTTCTCTCTCTCTGTGTCCAGGTCTTTCTCTCTCTCTGTGTCCAGGTCTTTCTCTCTCTCTGTGTCTCTCTCTCTTTGTCCAGGTCTCTCTCTCTGTGTCCAGGTCTCTCTCTCTGTCTCTCTCTCTCTATGTCCAGGTCTCTCTCTCTCTCTCTGTGTCCAGGTCTCTCTCTCTCTCTCTGTGTCCAGGTCTTTCTCTCTCTCTGTGTCCAGGTCTTTCTCTCTCTCTGTGTCCAGGTCTTTCTCTCTGTGTGTGTCCAGGTCTCTCTCTCTGTGTCTCTCTCTCTTTGTCCAGGTCTCTCTCTCTGTGTCCAGGTCTCTCTCTCTGTCTCTCTCTCTATGTCCAGGTCTCTCTCTCCCTCTCCAGGTCTCTCTCTCTGTGTGTCCAGGTCTCTCTCTCTGTGTGTCCAGGTCTCTCTCTCTCTGTGTCCAGGTCTCTCTCTCTCTCTGTGTCCAGGTCTCTCTCTCTCTCTCCAGGTCTCTCTCTCTGTGTCCAGGTCTCTCTCTCTCTCTCTGTGTCCAGGTCTCTCTCAATTTCAATTTCAATAAGCTTTATTGGCATGACCATATTCAGACATAGTATTGCCAAAGCATTAATACAATAACATGGAACATTAAGAATATAACAATTTTTTCTGTTATTATTAATATAATACTTAACGATCTTATAGAACTGTAATAATAAAAAGAACCAGTCAAAACAAATTATGTAATAAATAAATAAATAATAATGTTATATATAAAAAAAATATATATATATATATATATATATATATATATATATAATAGATAAATAATAATAATAAATTAAAAATAAATACATAAGTAAATAAGATTATAATAAAAATAAATGGTAGGAATGGTGAGAAATGGTAACAGACAGGGCAATTGTGTGTGTGTGTGTATACTTGTGTGTGTATATGTGTGAGTGTGTGTGTATATATGTGTATATGTGTGTGTGTGTGTGTGTGTGTGTGTGTGTTTATATATGTGTGTTTGAGTGTGTGTGTGTTTATATTTGTGTGTTTGAGTGTGTGTGTGTTTGTGTGTGTGTGTTGGTCACTCACTGTCCCTGAGTGTGTGGCAGGCAGATATATATCTCGCTGCCAGGGCGCTGCTCTCCCCCGTGTTTCCGTGTTTTCTCTCTCTCTCTGTGTCCAGGTCTCTCTCTCTCTCTCTGTGTCCAGGTCTCTCTCTCTGTGTCCAGGTCTCTCTCTCTGTGTCCAGGTCTCTCTCTCTCTGTGTCCAGGTCTGTCTCTCCCTCTCCAGGTCACTCTATCTCTCTCTGTGTCCAGGTCTCTCTCTCTGTGTCCAGGTCTCTCTCTCTCTGTGTCCAGGTCTCTCTCTCTCTCTGTGTCCAGGTCTCTCTCTCTCTCTGTGTCCAGGTCTCCCTCTCTCTCTCTGTGTCCAGGTCTCTCTCTCTCTGTGTCCAGGTCTCTCTCTCCCTCTCCAGGTCTCTCTCTCTCTCTCTGTGTCCAGGTCTCTCTCTCTGTGTCCAGGTCTCTCTCTCTGAGTCCAGGTCTCTCTCTCTCTCTCTGTGTCCAGGTCTCTCTCTCTCTCTGTGTCCAGGTCTCTCTCTCTCTGTGTCCAGGTCTCTCTCTCTCTCTGTGTCCAGGTCTCTCTCTCTCTCTGTGTCCAGGTCTCTCTCTCTCTCTCTGTGTCCAGGTCTCTCTCTCTCTCTCTGTGTCCAGGTCTCTCTCTCTCTCTCTGTGTCCAGGTCTCTCTCTCTCTCTGTGTCCAGGTCTCTCTCTCTCTCTGTGTCCAGGTCTCTCTCTCTGTGTCTCTCTCTTTGTGTCCAGGTCTCTCTCTCTCTGTGTCCAGGTCTCTCTCTCTCTGTGTCCAGGTCTCTCTCTCTCTCTCCAGGTCTCTCTCTCTGTGTCCAGGTCTCTCTCTCGGTGTCCAGGTCTCTCTCTCTGTGTCCAGGTCTCTCTCTCTGTGTCCAGGTCTCTCTCTCTCTGTGTCTCTCTCTCTGTGTCCAGGTCTCTCTCTCTGTATCCAGGTCTCTCTCTCTCTCTGTGTCCAGGTCTCTCTCTCTCTGTGTCCAGGTCTCTCTCTCCCTCTCCAGGTCTCTCTCTCCCTCTCCAGGTCTCTCTCTCTCTCTCCAGGTCTCTCTCTCTGTGTCTAGGTCTCTCTCTCTGTGTCCAGGTCTCTCTCTCTCTGTGTCCAGGTCTCTCTCTCTCTCTCTGTGTCCAGGTCTCTCTCTCTGTGTCCAGGTCTCTCTCTCTCTCTGTGTCCAGGTCTCTCTCTCTGTGTCTCTCTCTCTGTGTCCAGGTCTCTCTCTCTCTCTCTGTGTCCAGGTCTCTCTCTCTGTGTCTCTCTCTCTGTGTCCAGGTCTCTCTCTCTCTCTCTGTGTCCAGGTCTCTCTCTCTCTCTCTCTCTCCCTCTCCAGGTCTCTCTCTCTGTGTCCAGGTCTCTCTCTCTGTGTCCAGGTCTCTCTCTCTCTCTCTGTGCGCATGCGCGAGTGTGAGTGGAGGTGTGTGAGCGAGTGGTGTGTGAGTGAGTTTGGCGGTTTGTTTGGTGAGCGAATTCTGAACTTTTCTATCTTTTTCTGTCTTTGTTGGTTGTTCGTTAGTTTAGTTATTGTTCGTGTTTGTTAAAGTGTGTTTTTGGGTTTAGCGCGGGGTGCGCGTGGCGACGATGCCAGCGTTTTGGCCGGTCGCCATGACGGCGACGGAGAAAGCTCGTCTTTTTCGACTTTCTCGTAAACACAGTATAAAAATAGCCCCCGGGGTGAGGTGTTCAGTGTATGAGTGCAGCATGGCTGTGGGGGAGGTTATAGGTCATGAAAGTGTGTTGTCTGCTGCTAAAATGAACAGTGCAGTTGTGATCTTTTTGGATAGTCCTGAGAAAGTTAACACTATGGTCCAGAATGGTGTGATTATTCAGGGCACATTTACACCTGTGCTGCCCCTCACACGACCTGCTAAAAAGATCACCCTGTCTAACGTTCCACCGTTTATCACAGACGAGGCGCTGACTGCAGAGTTGGCCCGGTTCGGACAGATTGTGTCCGATATTAGAATGATCCCACTAGGTTCTAAGTGCCCTCTACTGAGACACGTTGTCAGCTTCAGACGCCAGCTGTTCATGATCTTAAAGGATGGTGTTGAAGAACTGAATGTGACTTTTAAATTTAGAATTGATGGTTTTGATTACACTATTTTTGCAACATCTGACACGATGAATTGTTTTGGGTGTGGACAGGAAGGGCACTTGAGGCGTTCATGTCCCTTTGGGGCAGGTGAAAGCTCCTCTAGGGTATCTGGCCCTATTCCTGATGGGGCCGGTGCAGGAGCTGGGACTGGGTCTGAGCCCTCCAGAGTGGGGCCTGAGTCTACTGCGGGGGGTGGGGCTGAGCCTGGGCCTGAGCCTGTCGTTGAGGGTGAGACTGGGTCTGAGAATGGGCCTGAGCCTGTCGTTGAGGGTGGGACTGGGTCTGGGAATGGGCCTGAGCCTACCGTAGAGGGTGGGGCTGGATCTGGGACTGGGTCAGAGCCTACTGTAGAAGCTGGGGCTGGGACTGGGTCAGAGCCTACAGCAGAGGGTAGGACTGAGGCTAGACCAAGCAGTCCAAGAAAAAAAAAGACAGGTCACGGAACTATTAATGCAGGGGAGAACCCTACCTCAGTTGCAAATGCTGACGTTAGTTCTGGCAGTGGTTTGGTGGTCTCCGGGTGTGCTGCGTTGCCTGATGATGTTGCGGCCAAAGATCAGGGACGTGAGGAACCTAAAGCTGCTGCTAGTTTAGTTGTGGAAGGGGAGGCTATGGAAACAGACTCTGTATCCGAGGAGGCTGTGTTCAGAGTGCAGTCAGGAAAAAGGAAAATGAGGAGGGCTAAGGCAGGTGTTAAAAAGGGGAAAGTACAGGATGTGGAGGACTCTGGGTCTGTGACTGGTTCTGCTCTGGATGATTCTGATGGTGATCTACCAGAAGCTTTGAGTCAAAGGAGTAGAAGAAGTGTCTATGCGTTTAACAAGATACGGTCTTTTCTGCATAAGACCAAGAATATGAAGGGGGTTGTTGTAGAAGAGTACTTTCCCGATCGTAAACTGTTCATTGACTCGGTACAGACTTTTATGAGAGGGGATAGCGAAGATAAATTTACGGTACAGGAAATCTACAGACTTAAGAAACTGGTTAAAAAATTGAGAACAGAACTTCTAAAAGATGATGGCTGTGAAACTTCATAGTTATTTTCTGCTTTTTATTTTGTTGCTGCTTGTCCTTGACCACCTTCCTCTTTTTATGAGTAGAGTTAAGATCGGCTCTCTAAACCTGAATGGGGCGCGGGACGTACAGAAAAGAGCTCTGTTATTTGAATTAATTAAACAGAAGGGCATGGATATTGTGCTTGTCCAAGAGACGCACAGTGACGAGGCTAATGAAGTCGACTGGAAGAAGGAATGGGAAGGGGAGGTTTATTTTAGCCACATGAGCTCGACTAGAGGTGGGGTGGCCGTTCTTTTTGCTAAGCATTTCTTGCCGGTCTCGTGTGAGGTTGAGCAGGTGATGGCAGGGAGGTGTATGGTTGCACGTGCTCAGTTTGAGCGGTTTAAATTTGCCATTTTTAATATTTATGCTCCCACTTCTGGAGCTGAGAGGGTGGGTTTTCTTAACACTGTTAACACAGCTTTAAAAACACTCAACTCTGAAGACTATCTGATCATGGGGGGTGATTTTAACTGCACTGAGGATGATAATACGGACAGGAATCACACCGAACCTCACGCTGCATCTCAGCGCGCTCTTAGAGAGCTATTGTCTGCTCATGATCTTCTTGATGTGTGGAGAGCTTTTAATGATAAAGGTCGACAGTATACATGGGCCCATGTGAGGGACGGTTATGTGGCGCTGGCCAGACTAGATCGGTTTTACTGCTTTAAACATCATCTTAATATATTTAAAGGGTGTGGGATTACGCCGGTCCATTTTTCAGACCACAGTTTGGTTTTGTGTTCGTTTTTTATTGCAAACCTTAAGCCTAAAAGTGCTTACTGGCATTTTAACACCTCCCTGTTGTCAGATATGAATTTTAAAAAAGCTTTTACTGTGTTTTGGACTAGTTTTAGAACCCAAAAACAGTTCTTTCATAATCTGCGAGGGTGGTGGGATTATGGAAAAGTTGAAGTTAAGCAGCTCTGCCAGCAGTATACTCTCAATGTTTCGCGGCATATTACTCGGGCTATAAAAAAATTAGAAAGTGAAATTTTAGAAATTCAAAGGCAGATGAACTGCACTGGAGACCGGGATCATGCCCGGGCTCTGAAATCTAAAAGGAATGCTCTTGGCGATCTCCTGGGTGTCAGGGCACAGGGGGCTCTGGTTCGCTCTCGGTTCCAGAATCTAACACAGATGGATGCCCCATCAAAATTTTGCCCCATCAAAAACGCCCCATCAAAAACGAAGGACTACGAAAGATCTCTACTTGCTCTAGTGACAAACTGGAACGACCACTGGGAGAGCAGGAGCTTCATGCTGCGTTGCAGGGCATGAAGGGTGGTACTGCCCCTGGTATAGATGGCCTACCGGTGGAATTTTATAAGGCCTTTTGGACAGAGGTGGGTTCGGATCTGCTAGCAGTTCTCAATGAGAGCTTGGCTGATGGTCTCTTGCCCCTAAGCTGCAGGAGGGCGGTGATCACCCTGCTGCCTAAGAAGGGTGACTTGCAGGACATTAAAAACTGGCGACCAGTGAGTCTTCTTTGCACGGACCTTAAAATTTTCTCCAAAACTCTGGCTACCAGACTGAGGGATGTGATGGGGCAGGTAATCCATCAGGACCAGACCTACTGTGTGCCTGGCAGGTCTATACATGATAATGTCTTTTGAATTAGAGATATTTTAGCTGTTTTCAGAACTCAAGGGCTTGATGTCGGTCTCATATCTATAGACCAGGAAAAAGCTTTCGACAGAGTGGAACACCACCATCTGTGGCGTACACTAGAATTATTGGGTTTTGGGCCGTCTTTTATCAGTATGATACGAGTACTATATAGAAACATTGAGAGTATGCTAAAAATTAACGGTGGATTGAGTGCTCCTTTTGGGGTCTGTCGGGGCATACGTCAGGGTTGTGCCTTGTCAGGGATGTTATACTCCCTGGCCATTGAGCCTCTGCTAAACAAGCTTCGATCTGAAATTGAAGGTATAACGCTGGGACAGTTTCGCTATCAATTGTCGGCATACGCAGACGATGTGATTGTAATGGTAAGGGAGCAGAAAGACATCGGAAAACTTGTTTCTATTGTTCAAGATTTTGGAGTAATTTCAGCTGCGAGGGTGAATTGGAACAAAAGCGAAGCTCTTGCAGTAGGACAGTGGACCGGGGGGCTGCCTTCTTTACCGGGTAATTTAGTCTGGAAAAGAGGGGGGATAAAATATCTTGGGGTTTTTATTGGGGATGACACTGTGCAGCAGAAAAACTGGGATGGTGTGATAGAGAAACTGATGGGTCGGCTGTCGAGGTGGAAATGGATTCATGGACAACTATCTTTCAAGGGGAGGGTGTTGGTAATCAACAACCTGGTGGCATCAGTGTTGTGGCACTGGTTGTCCTGTGTGGATCCTCCTGTGGGCTTATTGTCGCGGATACAAGCGCTCCTCGTGGACTTTTTCTGGGACAGGCTCCATTGGGTTCCACAAGGTGTCCTTTACCTTCCCAGACAGGAAGGAGGGCAAGGCCTGGTGCACCTTGCGAGTAGGATGGCGACTTTTCGACTGCAGTTCCTGCAGAGACTTCTGGCTGGCCCTGCTGATCTAGTGTGGAGAGAAGTGGCCTGCACCATCCTGCGCAAGGTCGATGGACTCGGTTTGGACACTGCACTGTTTTTTACAGACTATAAAAGACTGCACCTTGCTGGATTACCTCTTTTTTATCGGGGGCTTTTTAAAATGTGGGGACTTTTTAAGAAGCATAGACTGGAGACTACTGCCTCGCTTTTTTGGCTGTTGGAAGAGCCAATAGTAAAAGGGGCTCGGTTGGACGTGTCTGGAGATGGTGTACCGGGCCTTGCTTTAATGCTCAGTGATTCTGGAACAGTGACATTGCGGGACCTGGTGGGTGTGTTAGGGCCAGGCTTAAACGACATCCAGAATGTTGCCTCTGTACTGGGGCTGAGGTCACTCCGTCAAGCTGAAGCCATCACTGACTTGTGGAAGGACAGGCTGTCTTTGGAGGAACTATCTTTGTTGGAAAACTATGGCAATGGGAGTATAATGCCAAACAAGGGGGACCTTTTCCCACGTACTGCTCTTACTCCTGATTTAGATGGAGCATCGGGCCCTTTGTTAGACCTCTCGGGCCTGCAGGACGTGGACCTTCACACTGTGTCAGGCCGTGTTTTATATGAATGCTGTGTTAAAGTGTTGAATAAAACAGTACTGAATGGACGGCCTGACACGGTGTGGAGGGACAAGCTGGGGGTAGGGACGGAAAGGCAACCTGTCTGGAGGGTTTTATATAAACAACCCCTAACTAAGAGGTCTGGAGATCTCCAGTGGAGGATCCTACATGGGGTCATAGCAGTGAACTCTTTTGTGTCTGTGATAAATCCAGTGGTCAGTGATAGGTGTGCTTTTTGTGGACTCAGAGAGACCATCTTTCACTGTTTTTTAGACTGTTCAAGGCTTAAGTCCCTTTTTCTGACACTTGAGTTTTTATTTTTGAAAAGTGGGGAATTTTTTAACTCTTGTGCTTTTATTTTTGGGGCTGGTTATCGACAAAAAGACCGTGTTAAGTGGCAGCTGCTTAATTTCATAGTGGGTCAGGCAAAACTGGCGATTTATAACTCCAGGAGGAACAAAATGGAGGACAGATCTGGTCAGGAGGTTGTACCTCTGTTCTTGTCCCTGGTAAAGTCCAGAATTTACTTTGAGTTTGGTTTTTACAAAACTCTGAATAACATTGAAGGTTTTGAGCTGGAATGGTGTTACAATGATATCCTGTGCAGGGTTGAGGAGGGTCAACTGATATTCACAAGCCCTTTGAGTTGAATGCTTTAATTGATACTGTGTTTATGTCTGTGATGTCGTACTGTGTTTGTTTACTGTTATATGTGTTTATGGATGATTGAATAAATGTTTTGTGTTTAAAAATCAAAAAAATCTCTCTGTGTCCAGGTCTCTCTCTCTCTCTGTGTGTCCAGGTCTCTCTCTCTCCAGGTCTCTCTCTCTCTGTGTCCAAGTCTCTCTCTCTCTCTCCAGGTCTCTCTCTCTGTGTCCAGGTCTCTCTCTCGGTGTCCAGGTCTCTCTCTCTGTGTCCAGGTCTCTCTCTCTCTGTGTCTCTCTCTCGGTGTCCAGGTCTCTCTCTCTCTGTGTCCAGGTCTCTCTCTCTGTATCCAGGTCTTTCTCTCTCTGTGTCCAGGTCTTTCTCTCTCTGTGTCCAGGTCTCTCTCTCTCTGTGTCCAGGTCTTTCTCTCTCTGTGTCCAGGTCTTTCTCTCTCTGTGTCCAGGTCTCTCTCTCTCTGTGTCCAGGTCTTTCTCTCTCTCTGTGTCCAGGTCTTTCTCTCTCTCTGTGTCCAGGTCTCTCCCTCTCTCTGTGTCCAGGTCTCTCTCTCTCTGTGTCCAGGTCTCTCTCTCTGTGTCTCTCTCTCTGTGTCCAGGTCTCTCTCTCTCTGTGTCCAGGTCTCTCTCTCTCTGTGTCCAGGTCTCTCTCTCTGTGTCCAGGTCTCTCTCTCTCTGTGTCCAGGTCTCTCTCTCTCTGTGTCCAGGTCTCTCTCTCTGTGTCCAGGTCTTTCTCTCTCTGTGTCCAGGTCTTTCTCTCTCTGTGTCCAGGTCTCTCTCTCTCTGTGTCCAGGTCTTTCTCTCTCTCTGTGTCCAGGTCTTTCTCTCTCTGTGTCCAGGTCTCTCTCTCTCTGTGTCCAGGTCTTTCTCTCTCTCTGTGTCCAGGTCTCTCTCTCTCTGTGTCCAGGTCTTTCTCTCTCTCTGTGTCCAGGTCTTTCTCTCTCTCTGTGTCCAGGTCTCTCCCTCTCTCTGTGTCCAGGTCTCTCTCTCTCTGTGTCCAGGTCTCTCTCTCTGTGTCTCTCTCTCTGTGTCCAGGTCTCTCTCTCTCTGTGTCCAGGTCTCTCTCTCTCTGTGTCCAGGTCTCTCTCTCTGTGTCTCTCTCTCTGTGTCCAGGTCTCTCTCTCTCTCTGTGTCCAGGTCTCTCTCTCCAGGTGTCTCTCTCTCTATGTCCAGGTCTCTCTCTCTCTGTGTCCAGGTCTCTCTCTCTCTGTGTCCAGGTCTCTCTCTCTCCAGGTCTCTCTCTCTCTGTGTCCAGGTCTCTCTCTCTGTGTCCAGCTCTCTCTCTCTCTCTCCAGGTCTCTCTCTCTGTGTCCAGGTCTCTCTCTCTGTGTCCAGGTCTCTCTCTCTCTGTGTCCAGGTCTCTCTCTCTCTCTCCAGGTCTCTCTCTCTCTCCAGGTCTCTCTCTCTCTCCAGGTCTCTCTCTCTGTCCAGGTCTCTCTCTCTCTGTGTCCAGGTCTCTCTCTCTGTGTCCAGGTCTTTCTCTCTGTGTCCAGGTCTCTCTCTCTGTGTCCAGGTCTCTCTCTCTCTGTGTCCAGGTCTCTCTCTCTCTCTCCAGGTCTCTCTCTCTCTCCAGGTCTCTCTCTCTGTCCAGGTCTCTCTCTCTCTCTCTCCAGGTCTCTCTCTCTGTGTCCAGGTCTCTCTCTCTGTGTCCAGGTCTCTCTCTCTCTGTGTCCAGGTCTCTCTCTCTCTCTCCAGGTCTCTCTCTCTCTCCAGGTCTCTCTCTCTGTCCAGGTCTCTCTCTCTCTGTGTCCAGGTCTCTCTCTCTGTGTCCAGGTCTTTCTCTCTGTGTCCAGGTCTCTCTCTCTCTGTGTCCAGGTCTCTCTCTCTGTGTCTCTCTCTCTGTGTCCAGGTCTCTCTCTCTCTGTGTCCAGGTCTCTCTCTCTGTGTCTCTCTCTCCAGGTGTCTCTCTCTCTGTGTCCAGGTCTCTCTCTCTCTGTGTCCAGGTCTCTCTCTCTCTGTGTCCAGGTCTCTCTCTCTCCAGGTCTCTCTCTCTGTGTCCAGGTCTCTCTCTCTCTCTCCAGGTCTCTCTCTCTGTGTCCAGGTCTCTCTCTCTCTGTGTCCAGGTCTCTCTCTCTCTCTCCAGGTCTCTCTCTCTCTCCAGGTCTCTCTCTCTGTCCAGGTCTCTCTCTCTCTGTGTCCAGGTCTCTCTCTCTGTGTCCAGGTCTTTCTCTCTGTGTCCAGGTCTCTCTCTCTCTGTGTCCAGGTCTCTCTCTCTGTGTCTCTCTCTCTGTGTCCAGGTCTCTCTCTCTGTGTCTCTCTCTCTGTGTCCAGGTCTCTCTCTCTGTGTCTCTCTCTCTGTGTCCATGTGTCTCTCTCTCTGTGTCCAGGTCTCTCTCTCTCTGTGTCCAGGTCTCTCTCTCTCTGTGTCCAGGTCTCTCTCTCTCTGTGTCCAGGTCTCTCTCTCTCTGTGTCCAGGTCTTTCTCTCTGTGTCTCTCTCTCTGTGTCCAGGTCTCTCTCTCTCTCTGTGTCCAGGTCTCTCTCTCTCTCTGTGTCCAGGTCTCTCTCTCTGTGTCTCTCTCTCCAGGTGTCTCTCTCTCTATGTCCAGGTCTCTCTCTCTCTGTGTCCAGGTCTCTCTCTCTCTCTGTGTCCAGGTCTCTCTCTCTGTGTGTCCAGGTCTTTCTCTCTCTCTGTGTCCAGGTCTCTCTCTCTCTCTGTGTCCAGGTCTCTCTCTCTCTGTGTCTCTCTCTCTGTGTCCAGGTCTCTCTCTCTCTGTGTCCAGGTCTCTCTCTCTCTGTGTCTCTCTCTCTGTGTCCAGGTCTCTCTCTCTCTGTGTCCAGGTCTTTTTCTCTCTCTGTGTCCAGGTCTTTTTCTCTCTCTGTGTCCAGGTCTTTTTCTCTCTCTGTGTCCAGGTCTTTCTCTCTCTCTGTGTCCAGGTCTTTCTCTCTCTCTGTGTCCAGGTCTTTCTCTCTCTCTGTGTCCAGGTCTTTCTCTCTCTCTGTGTCCAGGTCTTTCTCTCTCTCTGTGTCCAGGTCTTTCTCTCTCTCTGTGTCCAGGTCTCTCTCTCTCTCTGTGTCCAGGTCTCAATTCAATTCAATTCAAATGTGCTTTATTGGCATGACAAATATTGACACTTGTTTTGCCAAAGCTATGTTCAATGTCACTGGAACATAAGAACATTTAAAGTAAAGACACTGTAAACGTAACAGGTAAGAACCAGATACTAATAAAAACATACACATTAATACACACAGTAATGAACAGTACTGAATAAACAGTGTGGGGTCAGGGTGGGGGTCACTCACTGTCCCTCAGAGCATTGCAGGCGTGGACGTACTGCGCTGCCAGGGTGCAGCACTCTTTATTCTCCCCGAGAAGGAGGGGCAGTTTCTCAGAGTCGGGGAGGTGTGTAAAGGCTGGGATTCTGAGGGAGATTTTGGTGAAGAACTCTGCTCTGATCTGGTGGTATTTAGTGCACTCAGTGAGGAAGTGCAGCTCTGTCTCGGGTCTGTTCAGAGGGCAGCGCTGACACACTCTCCGCTCTCTGGGCAGCCAGGTCTTCCTGTGTCTGCCCGTCTCTATGGCCAGGCCGTGGGCACTGAGTCTGTATTTGGTGAGGGTGGATCTCAGTTTGGGGTCAGTCAGCGTGGTCAGGTAATCTGCCACTCTGTACTGACGGGTCAGGGCCGAATAACACTGCAGTTTACTCTGGGATCTGCACTGCGTCTCCCAGTAGTGGATGTAGTTCTGCTGTAGATGCGTTTTAATTTGGTTTGTTCTGATTGGTGTGTACTGGTCCTGAGCGTGTGGGGTGTTAGTGTGTGTTAGGAGTGTGTTAGTGTGTGTTAGTGTAGAACTGTAGCTCAGGACCAGTTGAGTGAGGGGACTGTGGTGGTTGTTGACCTCTTGGTGCTGCAGAGCTTTGTAAAGGTACGAGTGGGGGTCGCTGTGCTGTAAATGTGTCCAGAATTTGATCGCCCTTTGTTGTATTTTTAGAATCAATGGATATTGGCCTAATTCTGCCCTGCATGCGTTGTTCGTGGTGCTCCTGTGCACCTTTAGAATACTTTTACAGAACTCTGCATGCAGGGTCTCAATCGGGTGTTTGTCCCATTTGCTGAAGTCTTGGTTTGTGAGCGGACCCCACACTTCACTGCCATAAAGAGCGATGGGTTCAATTACAGATTCAAATATTTTAAGCCAAATTCTAATTGGGATTTCTACAGGAATGTGTTGTTTTATGGCGTAGAAAGCTCTGCGTGCTTTTCCTCTCAGTTCATTCACCGCCAAGTTAAAACTTCCAGATGAAGTGAGTTTAATTCCTAAATAATTATAATTATTGGAGTGTTGTATCGTGTGTGTACCCAGTCTAAACATGTGTGTGTTTCCCTGAGATCTGGATCTCTTCTGAAATATCACCGTGTTTGTCTTTTTCAGGTTGACTGTCAGGGCCCAGTTCTGACAGTACTGCTCCAGCAGGTCCAGGTTCTGCTGTAGACCCTGTTCTGTGGGGGACAGCAGAACCAGGTCGTCTGCGTAGAGCAGGAGTTTAATCTCTGAGTCGTGCAGAGTGAGACCGGGCGCTGCAGAACGCTCCAGAATCGTGGCCAATTCGTTTATATAAATGTTAAATAGTGTTGGGCTTAAGCAGCAGCCCTGTCTCACTCCGCGCTCCTGAGAGAAGGAGTTTGTTTGTTTGTGGCCAATTTTTATACCGCATTTGTTTGATGTATACATTGATTTAATCAGATCATAGGCTTTACCCCCTACACCACTTTGTAAAAGTTTATAAAATAGTCCTTGGTGCCAAATGGAATCAAATGCCTTTTTAAAGTCAATGAAACATGCGAATATTTTGGATTTATTTTGGACAATATATTTATCAATCAGGGCGTGTAGGGTGTAAATGTGATCAGACGTGCGGTGATTTGGTAAAAATCCAATCTGACTCTTACTCAAGACACTGTGCTTCATAAGGAAGTGTAATAATCTGGAGTTTAAAACACTACACAGTAACTTCCCCAGGTCACTGTTCACACAGATGCCTCGGTAGTTATTGGGGTCGAATTTATCTCCAGATTTAAAGATGGGTGTTATCAGTCCACGGCTCCAGATCTCAGGGAAGTGACCTACACTCAGAACCAGGTTAAACAGCTTCAGAATCGCCAGCTGGAGTTTAGGACTTGAACTTTTAATCATTTCGTTCAGGACTCCGTCGGCTCCGCTGGCTTTCTTTGGTTTTAGTTTGTTAATTTTGTCTTTGAGTTCCTGCTCAGTAATGGAGAAGTCTAAAGGGTTTTGATTATCTTTAATTACCAATTCGAGTTCTTTGAGTGTGCTTTTGATATGGTTCTGTTGTGGATTTGAGACTGTCTCTGTGTTTTTGAACAGTGTTTGGAAGTGTTTGGTCCAGATTTCACCGTCGTTTATCGCCAATTCTTCACGGTGCTTTTTGTTGAGGTTGTTCCACTTTTCCCAGAACTGGTTTGTTTTGATGGACTCCTCGATTAGTGTCAGTTGTTTGTGAGTGTACTGTGCCTTTTTGGTTCTGAGTGTACGTTTATATAGTTTCAGTGTCTCACAGTAAAGAAGGCGTATGTTGGTGTTGCTTGGATCACGGTGTTTCTGATTTGATAATTTTCTTAGTTCTTTTCGTGTATTTTGGCATTCCTGGTCAAACCAGTTGTCTTCCTTTTTGAGTTTATTGTTTAATGTTTTCCTAGTTTTCAGTTGAGCTTTTTCTGATGTTTTTTTAAAGATTGTATTTAGATTATTTACGGCCAGATTGACGCCTTCGTTACTGTGAGTGTAGGTGGCGTCCAGAAAGTTGTCTAAAAGTGTTTGAATTTCCTGGTGCCCGATTGCTTTCTGGAACTCTTGGGTGCTGTTTGGGGCCCATCTGTAAGGTCTCCGGATGGTGTACAGCTCACTGGGCCGTGTGTGTGCAGTGCTGTTAGTCTCTGTCCGTTTAATGAACACAGTGATTTGGCTGTGGTCAGACAGAGGGGTTAGTGGTTTGACGGTGAACGCACTGAGAGAGAAAGGGTCTAAATCTGTGATCATGTAATCTACTGTACTGCTACCAAGAGGTGAACAAAATGTGTATCGTCCTAAAGAGTCCCCTCGTGTCCTACCGTTCACAATATACAGACCCAGGCTCTGACAGAGCTGCAGGAGGGCTTTTCCGTTTCTGTTTATAATGAGGTCGTGATTGTTTCTGTGGGGATAAAGGACATTGTTGTTAGTAAAGGGCATTTTCTTTGTAATGAAGTGGTCGTTGTGTGTGTGTATGAGGTCAGGTTGTGTCCCTGTTCTCGCGTTCAGGTCCCCACAGAGGAGCACATTTCCCTGGGCCTGGAAACGGCACGTCTCTTTCTCTAACTCAGAAAACACGTCTTCTGAGTAGTAGGGGGACTCTGAGGGGGGGATGTAAATGGCACAGAGGAAAATGTCCCTCTGTGAGCAGGTTAAAGTCTTTCTGATTTTAAGCCAAATGTAATTGTTCCCTGTTTTTAGAATGTCTATATACTGATGAAGACTAGATTTGTACCAGACTATTATTCCCCCTGAGCATCTACCCTGCCGAACTGTGCTCAGTTTCTGGGGCTGTATTATGACTTCTCTGTAGTCTTTGGGGCAGTGAGTGACCACCTCCGCCCTGCACCACGTCTCCTGGAGGATGATGATGTCCAGGTTTTTTATACAGTTCTGGAAATCACAGTTTAAACTTTTTAGGCCAAAGGCAGAAGACTTCAGGCCTTGGATATTCCACATACAGATGGAAAGTGATGACATTTTTTGTGTTGTTGTTTTGTTTTTTCTGTTTTTCTATTAAAGTGAGATAGACTAAGAAAATAGATAACATTAATTTGTACAATTATATATAGCGTAATATAGAATGTTTACAAGTTTTCAACATATAACTGTAACTCAATTACAAACAATATCTAATTTCAATTGAATTTATTTATTTATTTATTTATTTATTTTTTAATCTGAAGTGCATCTTTATACGAGTCTGTTGCAGATGTACTGCAGTAACTGTCTGATCTCACCCATGTCTGTAGTGCAGTGGGCTCCTCTGAGAGCATCGGCGTAGCTGCGCTGCTGCTGTGGGCTGTGGTTCTGTGGCAGTGGGGTTTCTGTAGCTCCTCTGTCCGGTTGGGTCTGGGGAGCTGGTGGAACCTCTGGGTGGTGCCGCTTTGCTCTGGGTGGTGGAGGCTGAGGTGCAGGTCTGACAGGTGGGGTGTGCTGAGGTGACTGAGGCAGGTTGCGGTGGTATAGCTGGTGTCCTGGCCGTGGTCTTCGGGGGAGTGTGTGTGTCGGTGGGCTCCTGGTGGGTGTGTAAAAGCTTTGTGTTGCTGGGTGCTCTCCTCCTCTGTACGTGGGGTTATGAGCTGTGTTCATGTGTCGACCCAGTGCCACGTCCTTCAGCTTTTTAGCAAACGTTTTGATGGTTTGTCTATTTACGTGCACGTGATCATGTAGGTGGTGGGGGGTGATGCTGGGGTGGTGGGCCAGGTGCACGTTGGGGATCAGGGCACATCCTCTAGAGATCTCTGCGTTGACTCTCTGGATGGTGGCTGGATGAAAGTCCTTGCGGGGCAGGAGTGTGGAGATCACGATCTTAGCTTTGGGAAAAGCCTCTGCTGCTCTCTGTGCTACTCCACAGACCAGTCCACCGACTCTCTCCTGCTCGGCTCGCAGGTCGTTGGTACCCGTGTGGATGAGGATGCAGGACGGGTTGCCGAGGATGTGGTTAGATAGGATTCTGTGAGCATCCCTCGTTCTTGGACACCATATTTTTGATGTGCTCCTGTCTGGGAAGAGTTTCTCTTCTTCTAAGAACTTTCCATTTGAGTCTATAAGGATAGCAACATCAGCGTCTCTGTCTCTGTGTGATCCACCTGATCTGCTGGGTTTGGGGTCTTGGGGTGGGGTAGAAGGGGTTTTCTCTGGCAGGAGGGTTTTGGCCTGAGTGTGGGGGGCTGTGGCAGTGTCTGAGACTGTCTCAGTGTGGTTTTTCTGTGTGGGGGGCGGTGTCTGGGTGTTGGCTGGCTTTGTGGGGCTGGGGGCAGTCTCTGTGATGTTAGGGGTAGGTTGTATGTGTTCGGTCTGGGTAGTGTTTGTGGGGTGTGACTGGGACTGCAGCTGGGCTGTGAGGGATTGTATGACAGTGTCTCGCTGGTGTAGTTCCTGCCTGAGCCCTGATAATTCTTTTTTCAGCTCCTGTTGGAGAACCTCTAACTCCCTCTTAGCACTGTCCTTATACTCCGCTAGCTCTTTCCTCAGAGCCTCTCTGTCGTCCAGCAGGCTGTGTATGTCTCTCCTCAGCTCCTGCACTGTAACCTGCAGCTGGTGGTGGCCCTGGCTGAGCTGGTCTCTGAGGGCTCTGGAGTCTAAACTGGAGGAGCTGTGGGTTTGTATGTGCTCCTTCAGTCCTATCAGCTCTACCTCTAACAGAGAGACACTGTCTCTGAGCTGAGTTACGGTGGTGTGGAGGTGTGGGTTTAGGACAGGCTCAGTGCTGGCTGTGGGGACTGTGGAGGGGCTGTGGTCTTCTACAGCGGTGGTGTGGCTGTGGAGGGGCTGTGTACTGTGTGTTTCGGATGGGACCGTCAGGCTGTGATCTGCTGTTTTCTCAGTTTCACACTGTGATTTGAGTGAGGGGAAGGTCTCTTCAAACTGTGTGAGCGCAGCTTCGCTTCCTTGTATCATGACCGTGCCGTTCAGATATAAGTTGACTGTTAGGAGTTTGCCGTCTGGTTCTTTCTCACTGTCCTCAAAGATATAAATCTGACGGCCCTTACAGATTCCCCGTTTGGTCACGTGTTTATAGTGTTGACAGATAGCTGTGTGCCACACGTCTGTGTGTTGGGTGTGGAACAGCAGGTTGGTGGTAAAGGTTTTCCCTTTAATTAAGCTACAGTCTTTAAATAAGATTTCTGGGTTTTCTCTTTGTGTTTTTAGCTTGTGCTGCTGTTTGCTGCTCTCAGAGAGTGTGTCTGTGGGGAAGTGGAACTGCAGGGCTGGGTGGTGGTCTCGGGGCGGGGCTTGGGTTGGGGCTGGGGGCGGGGCTTCTGCTGCTGCTCCAGCCATTCTCGCACAATGTATCGTTTTTTGAAAAATGCCAGAAGCCTAGCTGTCGGTCGGGGGAGGGGCTGCACTAACTGTCACTGTCACTGAGGCAGCAGCTCTGATCAACTTTAGCAGGATTTACAGTGAAATATTGGTTTTGTTTATCATTTCTCTTGTTTAAACCAGTTAAAGTGCAGTAATAAAACTGCTCCACGGTATTTAACTACGACAGGTTCTTCTTACCCTTGATGTGGAGGAGGGAATGGAGCTGTCTGCTGTCTGCTGCTTTAGTGAATCCAGTCCCTGTGTCTTTCCTGTTTGGATCCCAGTTTTCTTTTAGTAATTTTCCTGAAATGTCCCTGTAGCTGTTTTCTTTCTTATGTTTTCCAGCAGGTTTGATTTTCCTCTTCTTATCACTTCTTTTCTTTCCTCTGTTTCAGATGTTGTCCTCCTCTGTTTTGCTGTGCTCTGGTAGATTAGCTATGATCTGCTGTATATAAGATCTTTTATTGCTTTCTTGCCAAATTTAAATGATCAAATAATGACCAATGTATGTTTATTGTTAAAGTATGAATTGATTTCTAAGTATTTTCTAGGTTCTATCTCATTTTAAAATAGAAAAATAGAAGAAAAATCAGGAGCTCATCTGATGCATGACCTCTCTCTCTCTCTCTCTCTCTCTCTCTGTGTCCAGGTCTCTCTCTCTCTGTGTCCAGGTCTCTCTCTCTGTGTCTCTCTCTCTGTGTCCAGGTCTCTCTCTCTGTGTCCAGGTCTCTCTCTCTGTGTGTCCAGGTCTTTCTCTCTCTCTGTGTCCAGGTCTCTCTCTCTCTCTGTGTCCAGGTCTCTCTCTCTCTGTGTCTCTCTCTCTGTGTCCAGGTCTCTCTCTCTCTGTGTCCAGGTCTCTCTCTCTGTGTCTCTCTCTCTGTGTCCAGGTCTCTCTCTCTCTGTGTCCAGGTCTTTTTCTCTCTCTGTGTCCAGGTCTTTCTCTCTCTCTGTGTCCAGGTCTTTCTCTCTCTCTGTGTCCAGGTCTTTCTCTCTCTCTGTGTCCAGGTCTTTCTCTCTCTCTGTGTCCAGGTCTTTCTCTCTCTCTGTGTCCAGGTCTTTCTCTCTCTGTGTGTCCAGGTCTCTCTCTCTGTGTCTCTCTCTCTTTGTCCAGGTCTCTCTCTCTGTGTCCAGGTCTCTCTCTCTCTGTCTCTCTCTCTGTGTCCAGGTCTCTCTCTCCCTCTCCAGGTCTCTCTCTCTGTGTGTCCAGGTCTCTCTCTCTGTGTGTCCAGGTCTCTCTCTCTCTCTGTGTCCAGGTCTCTCTCTCTCTCTGTGTCCAGGTCTCTCTCTCTCTCTCCAGGTCTCTCTCTCTGTGTCCAGGTCTCTCTCTCTCTCTCTGTGTCCAGGTCTCTCTCAATTTCAATTTCAATAAGCTTTATTGGCATGACCATATTCAGACATAGTATTGCCAAAGCATTAATACAATAACATGGAACATTAAGAATATAACAATTTTTTCTGTTATTATTAATATAATACTTAACGACCTTATAGAACTGTAATAATAAAAAGAACCAGTCAAAACAAATTATGTAATAAATAAATAAATAATAATGTTATATTAAAAAAAAAAAAATATATATATATATATATATATAATAGATAAATAATAATAATAAATTAAAAATAAATACATAAGTAAATAAGATTATAATAAAAATAAATGGTAGGAATGGTGAGAAATGGTAACAGACAGGGCAATTGTGTGTGTGTGTGTATACTTGTGTGTGTATATGTGTGAGTGTGTGTGTATATATGTGTATATGTGTGTGTGTGTGTGTGTGTGTGTGTTTATATATGTGTGTTTGAGTGTGTGTGTGTTTATATTTGTGTGTTTGAGTGTGTGTGTGTTTGTGTGTGTGTGTTGGTCACTCACTGTCCCTGAGTGTGTGGCAGGCAGATATATATCTCGCTGCCAGGGCGCTGCTCTCCCCCGTGTTTCCGTGTTTTCTCTCTCTCTCTGTGTCCAGGTCTCTCTCTCTCTCTCTGTGTCCAGGTCTCTCTCTCTGTGTCCAGGTCTCTCTCTCTCTGTGTCCAGGTCACTCTATCTCTCTCCAGGTCACTCTATCTCTCTCCAGGTCTCTCTCTCTGTGTCCAGGTCTCTCTCTCTCTGTGTGTCCAGGTCTCTCTCTCTCTCTGTGTCCAGGTCTCTCTCTCTCTCTCTGTGTCCAGGTCTCCCTCTCTCTCTCTGTGTCCAGGTCTCTCTCTCTGTGTCCAGGTCTCTCTCTCTCTGTGTCCAGGTCTCTCTCTCCCTCTCCAGGTCTCTCTCTCTCTCTCTGTGTCCAGGTCTCTCTCTCTGTGTCCAGGTCTCTCTCTCTGAGTCCAGGTCTCTCTCTCTCTCTCTGTGTCCAGGTCTCTCTCTCTCTCTGTGTCCAGGTCTCTCTCTCTCTGTGTCCAGGTCTCTCTCTCTCTCTGTGTCCAGGTCTCTCTCTCTCTCTGTGTCCAGGTCTCTCTCTCTGTGTCTCTCTCTTTGTGTCCAGGTCTCTCTCTCTCCAGGTCTCTCTCTCTCTGTGTCCAGGTCTCTCTCTCTCTGTGTCCAGGTCTCTCTCTCTGTGTCTCTCTCTCTGTGTCCAGGTCTCTCTCTCTCTGTGTCCAGGTCTCTCTCTCTGTGTCCAGGTCTTTCTCTCTGTGTCTCTCTCTCTGTGTCCAGGTCTCTCTCTCTCTCTGTGTCCAGGTCTCTCTCTCTCTGTGTCCAGGTCTCTCTCTCTGTGTCTCTCTCTCTGTGTCCAGGTCTCTCTCTCTCTCTGTGTCCAGGTCTCTCTCTCTCTGTCTCTCTCTCTCTGTGTCCAGGTCTCTCTCTCTCTGTGTCCAGGTCTCTCTCTCTGTGTCTCTCTCTCTGTGTCCAGGTCTTTTTCTCTCTCTGTGTCCAGGTCTTTTTCTCTCTCTGTGTCCAGGTCTTTTTCTCTCTCTGTGTCCAGGTCTTTCTCTCTCTCTGTGTCCAGGTCTTTCTCTCTCTCTGTGTCCAGGTCTTTCTCTCTCTCTGTGTCCAGGTCTCTCTCTGTCCAGGTCTTTCTCTCTCTCTGTGTCCAGGTCTCTCTCTCTCTCTCTCTCTGTGTCCAGGTCTCTCTCTCTCTCTGTGTCCAGGTCTCTCTCTCTCTCTGTGTCCAGGTCTCTCTCTCTCTCTGTGTCCAGGTCTCTCTCTCTCTCTGTGTCCAGGTCTCTCTCTCTCTCTGTGTCCAGGTCTCTCTCTCTCTCTGTGTCCAGGTCTCTCTCTCTCTCTGTGTCCAGGTCTCTCTCTCTCTCTGTGTCCAGGTCTCTCTCTCTCTGTGTCCAGGTCTCTCTCTCTCTGTGTTCAGGTCTCTCTCTCTGTGTCTCTCTCTCTGTGTCCAGGTCTTTCTCTCTCTCTGTGTCCAGGTCTTTCTCTCTCTCTGTGTCCAGGTCTCTCTCTCTCTCTCTGTCCAGGTCTTTCTCTCTCTCTGTGTCCAGGTCTCTCTCTCTCTCTGTGTCCAGGTCTCTCTCTCTCTCTGTGTCCAGGTCTCTCTCTCTCTCTGTGTCCAGGTCTCTCTCTCTCTCTGTGTCCAGGTCTCTCTCTCTCTCTGTGTCCAGGTCTCTCTCTCTCTCT
Source organism: Hoplias malabaricus (assembly GCF_029633855.1). NCBI lineage: Eukaryota > Metazoa > Chordata > Actinopteri > Characiformes > Erythrinidae > Hoplias > Hoplias malabaricus. Next base: position 49,361,524 of record NC_089805.1, read on the forward strand.
GTGTCCAGGTCTCTCTCTCTCTCTGTGTCCAGGTCTCTCTCTCTCTCTGTGTCCAGGTCTCTCTCTCTCTGTGTCCAGGTCTCTCTCTCTGTGTCCAGGTCTTTCTCTCTCTCTGTGTCCAGGTCTTTCTCTCTCTCTGTGTCCAGCTCTTTCTCTCTCTCTGTGTCCAGGTCTTTCTCTCTCTCTGTGTCCAGGTCTTTCTCTCTCTGTGTGTCCAGGTCTCTCTCTCTGTGTCTCTCTCTCTTTGTCCAGGTCTCTCTCTCTGTGTCTCTCTCTCTGTGTCCAGGTCTCTCTCTCCCTCTCCAGGTCTCTCTCTCTGTGTGTCCAGGTCTCTCTCTGTGTGTGTCGAGGTCTCTCTCTCTCTCTGTGTCCAGGTCTCTCTCTCTCTCTGTGTCCAGGTCTCTCTCTCTCTCTCCAGGTCTCTCTCTCTGTGTGTCCAGGTCTCTCTCTGTGTGTGTCGAGGTCTCTCTCTCTCTCTGTGTCCAGGTCTCTCTCTCTCTCTGTGTCCAGGTCTCTCTCTCTCTCTCCAGGTCTCTCTCTCTGTGTCCAGGTCTCTCTCTCTCTCTCTGTGTCCAGGTCTTTCTCTCTCTCTGTGTCCAGGTCTTTCTCTCTCTCTGTGTCCAGGTCTTTCTCTCTCTCTGTGTCCAGGTCTTTCTCTCTCTCTGTGTCCAGGTCTTTCTCTCTCTCTGTGTCTCTCTCTCTTTGTCCAGGTCTCTCTCTCTGTGTCCAGGTCTCTCTCTCTGTCTCTCTCTCTCTATGTCCAGGTCTCTCTCTCCCTCTCCAGGTCTCTCTCTCTGTGTGTCCAGGTCTCTCTCTCTGTGTGTCCAGGTCTCTCTCTCTCTGTGTCCAGGTCTCTCTCTCTCTCTGTGTCCAGGTCTCTCTCTCTCTCTCCAGGTCTCTCTCTCTGTGTCCAGGTCTCTCTCTCTCTCTCTGTGTCCAGGTCTCTCTCAATTTCAATTTCAATAAGCTTTATTGGCATGACCATATTCAGACATAGTATTGCCAAAGCATTAATACAATAACATGGAACATTAAGAATATAACAATTTTTTCTGTTATTATTAATATAATACTTAACGATCTTATAGAACTGTAATAATAAAAAGAACCAGTCAAAACAAATTATGTAATAAATAAATAAATAATAATGTTATATATAAAAAAAAAAATATATATATATATATATATAATAGATAAATAATAATAATAAATTAAAAATAAATACATAAGTAAATAAGATTATAATAAAAATAAATGGTAGGAATGGTGAGAAATGGTAACAGACAGGGCAATTGTGTGTGTGTGTGTATACTTGTGTGTGTATATGTGTGAGTGTGTGTGTATATATGTGTATATGTGTGTGTGTGTGTGTGTGTGTGTGTGTTTATATATGTGTGTTTGAGTGTGTGTGTGTTTATATTTGTGTGTTTGAGTGTGTGTGTGTTTGTGTGTGTGTGTTGGTCACTCACTGTCCCTGAGTGTGTGGCAGGCAGATATATATCTCGCTGCCAGGGCGCTGCTCTCCCCCGTGTTTCCGTGTTTTCTCTCTCTCTCTGTGTCCAGGTCTCTCTCTCTCTCTCTGTGTCCAGGTCTCTCTCTCTGTGTCCAGGTCTCTCTCTCTGTGTCCAGGTCTCTCTCTCTCTGTGTCCAGGTCTGTCTCTCCCTCTCCAGGTCACTCTATCTCTCTCTGTGTCCAGGTCTCTCTCTCTGTGTCCAGGTCTCTCTCTCTCTGTGTCCAGGTCTCTCTCTCTCTCTGTGTCCAGGTCTCTCTCTCTCTCTGTGTCCAGGTCTCCCTCTCTCTCTCTGTGTCCAGGTCTCTCTCTCTCTGTGTCCAGGTCTCTCTCTCCCTCTCCAGGTCTCTCTCTCTCTCTCTGTGTCCAGGTCTCTCTCTCTGTGTCCAGGTCTCTCTCTCTGAGTCCAGGTCTCTCTCTCTCTCTCTGTGTCCAGGTCTCTCTCTCTCCCTGTGTCCAGGTCTCTCTCTCTCTGTGTCCAGGTCTCTCTCTCTCTCTGTGTCCAGGTCTCTCTCTCTCTCTGTGTCCAGGTCTCTCTCTCTCTCTCTGTGTCCAGGTCTCTCTCTCTCTCTCTGTGTCCAGGTCTCTCTCTCTCTCTCTGTGTCCAGGTCTCTCTCTCTCTCTGTGTCCAGGTCTCTCTCTCTCTCTGTGTCCAGGTCTCTCTCTCTGTGTCTCTCTCTTTGTGTCCAGGTCTCTCTCTCTCTGTGTCCAGGTCTCTCTCTCTCTGTGTCCAGGTCTCTCTCTCTCTCTCCAGGTCTCTCTCTCTGTGTCCAGGTCTCTCTCTCGGTGTCCAGGTCTCTCTCTCTGTGTCCAGGTCTCTCTCTCTCTGTGTCTCTCTCTCTGTGTCCAGGTCTCTCTCTCTGTATCCAGGTCTCTCTCTCTCTCTGTGTCCAGGTCTCTCTCTCTCTGTGTCCAGGTCTCTCTCTCCCTCTCCAGGTCTCTCTCTCCCTCTCCAGGTCTCTCTCTCTCTCTCCAGGTCTCTCTCTCTGTGTCTAGGTCTCTCTCTCTGTGTCCAGGTCTCTCTCTCTCTGTGTCCAGGTCTCTCTCTCTCTCTCTGTGTCCAGGTCTCTCTCTCTGTGTCCAGGTTTTTCTCTCTCTCTGTGTCCAGGTCTTTCTCTCTCTCTGTGTCCAGGTCTTTCTCTCTCTCTGTGTCCAGGTCTTTCTCTCTCTCTGTGTCCAGGTCTTTCTCTCTCTCTGTGTCCAGGTCTTTCTCTCTCTGTGTGTCCAGGTCTCTCTCTCTGTGTCTCTCTCTCTTTGTCCAGGTCTCTCTCTCTGTGTCTCTCTCTCTGTGTCCAGGTCTCTCTCTCCCTCTCCAGGTCTCTCTCTCTGTGTGTCCAGGTCTCTCTCTGTGTGTGTCGAGGTCTCTCTCTCTCTCTGTGTCCAGGTCTCTCTCTCTCTCTGTGTCCAGGTCTCTCTCTCTCTCTCCAGGTCTCTCTCTCTGTGTCCAGGTCTCTCTCTCTCTCTCTGTGTCCAGGTCTTTCTCTCTCTCTGTGTCCAGGTCTTTCTCTCTCTCTGTGTCCAGGTCTTTCTCTCTCTCTGTGTCCAGGTCTTTCTCTCTCTCTGTGTCTCTCTCTCTTTGTCCAGGTCTCTCTCTCTGTGTCCAGGTCTCTCTCTCTGTCTCTCTCTCTCTATGTCCAGGTCTCTCTCTCCCTCTCCAGGTCTCTCTCTCTGTGTGTCCAGGTCTCTCTCTCTGTGTGTCCAGGTCTCTCTCTCTCTGTGTCCAGGTCTCTCTCTCTCTCTGTGTCCAGGTCTCTCTCTCTCTCTCCAGGTCTCTCTCTCTGTGTCCAGGTCTCTCTCTCTCTCTCTGTGTCCAGGTCTCTCTCAATTTCAATTTCAATAAGCTTTATTGGCATGACCATATTCAGACATAGTATTGCCAAAGCATTAATACAATAACATGGAACATTAAGAATATAACAATTTTTTCTGTTATTATTAATATAATACTTAACGATCTTATAGAACTGTAATAATAAAAAGAACCAGTCAAAACAAATTATGTAATAAATAAATAAATAATAATGTTATATATAAAAAAAAAAAATATATATATATATATATATATATAATAGATAAATAATAATAATAAATTAAAAATAAATACATAAGTAAATAAGATTATAATAAAAATAAATGGTAGGAATGGTGAGAAATGGTAACAGACAGGGCAATTGTGTGTGTGTGTGTATACTTGTGTGTGTATATGTGTGAGTGTGTGTGTATATATGTGTATATGTGTGTGTGTGTGTGTGTGTGTGTGTGTTTATATATGTGTGTTTGAGTGTGTGTGTGTTTATATTTGTGTGTTTGAGTGTGTGTGTGTTTGTGTGTGTGTGTTGGTCACTCACTGTCCCTGAGTGTGTGGCAGGCAGATATATATCTCGCTGCCAGGGCGCTGCTCTCCCCCGTGTTTCCGTGTTTTCTCTCTCTCTCTGTGTCCAGGTCTCTCTCTCTCTCTCTGTGTCCAGGTCTCTCTCTCTGTGTCCAGGTCTCTCTCTCTGTGTCCAGGTCTCTCTCTCTCTGTGTCCAGGTCTGTCTCTCCCTCTCCAGGTCACTCTATCTCTCTCTGTGTCCAGGTCTCTCTCTCTGTGTCCAGGTCTCTCTCTCTCTGTGTCCAGGTCTCTCTCTCTCTCTGTGTCCAGGTCTCTCTCTCTCTCTGTGTCCAGGTCTCCCTCTCTCTCTCTGTGTCCAGGTCTCTCTCTCTCTGTGTCCAGGTCTCTCTCTCCCTCTCCAGGTCTCTCTCTCTCTCTCTGTGTCCAGGTCTCTCTCTCTGTGTCCAGGTCTCTCTCTCTGAGTCCAGGTCTCTCTCTCTCTCTCTGTGTCCAGGTCTCTCTCTCTCTCTGTGTCCAGGTCTCTCTCTCTCTGTGTCCAGGTCTCTCTCTCTCTCTGTGTCCAGGTCTCTCTCTCTCTCTGTGTCCAGGTCTCTCTCTCTCTCTCTGTGTCCAGGTCTCTCTCTCTCTCTCTGTGTCCAGGTCTCTCTCTCTCTCTCTGTGTCCAGGTCTCTCTCTCTCTCTGTGTCCAGGTCTCTCTCTCTCTCTGTGTCCAGGTCTCTCTCTCTGTGTCTCTCTCTTTGTGTCCAGGTCTCTCTCTCTCTGTGTCCAGGTCTCTCTCTCTCTGTGTCCAGGTCTCTCTCTCTCTCTCCAGGTCTCTCTCTCTGTGTCCAGGTCTCTCTCTCGGTGTCCAGGTCTCTCTCTCTGTGTCCAGGTCTCTCTCTCTGTGTCCAGGTCTCTCTCTCTCTGTGTCTCTCTCTCTGTGTCCAGGTCTCTCTCTCTGTATCCAGGTCTCTCTCTCTCTCTGTGTCCAGGTCTCTCTCTCTCTGTGTCCAGGTCTCTCTCTCCCTCTCCAGGTCTCTCTCTCCCTCTCCAGGTCTCTCTCTCTCTCTCCAGGTCTCTCTCTCTGTGTCTAGGTCTCTCTCTCTGTGTCCAGGTCTCTCTCTCTCTGTGTCCAGGTCTCTCTCTCTCTCTCTGTGTCCAGGTCTCTCTCTCTGTGTCCAGGTCTCTCTCTCTCTCTGTGTCCAGGTCTCTCTCTCTGTGTCTCTCTCTCTGTGTCCAGGTCTCTCTCTCTCTCTCTGTGTCCAGGTCTCTCTCTCTGTGTCTCTCTCTCTGTGTCCAGGTCTCTCTCTCTCTCTCTGTGTCCAGGTCTCTCTCTCTCTCTCTCTCTCCCTCTCCAGGTCTCTCTCTCTGTGTCCAGGTCTCTCTCTCTGTGTCCAGGTCTCTCTCTCTCTCTCTGTGCGCATGCGCGAGTGTGAGTGGAGGTGTGTGAGCGAGTGGTGTGTGAGTGAGTTTGGCGGTTTGTTTGGTGAGCGAATTCTGAACTTTTCTATCTTTTTCTGTCTTTGTTGGTTGTTCGTTAGTTTAGTTATTGTTCGTGTTTGTTAAAGTGTGTTTTTGGGTTTAGCGCGGGGTGCGCGTGGCGACGATGCCAGCGTTTTGGCCGGTCGCCATGACGGCGACGGAGAAAGCTCGTCTTTTTCGACTTTCTCGTAAACACAGTATAAAAATAGCCCCCGGGGTGAGGTGTTCAGTGTATGAGTGCAGCATGGCTGTGGGGGAGGTTATAGGTCATGAAAGTGTGTTGTCTGCTGCTAAAATGAACAGTGCAGTTGTGATCTTTTTGGATAGTCCTGAGAAAGTTAACACTATGGTCCAGAATGGTGTGATTATTCAGGGCACATTTACACCTGTGCTGCCCCTCACACGACCTGCTAAAAAGATCACCCTGTCTAACGTTCCACCGTTTATCACAGACGAGGCGCTGACTGCAGAGTTGGCCCGGTTCGGACAGATTGTGTCCGATATTAGAATGATCCCACTAGGTTCTAAGTGCCCTCTACTGAGACACGTTGTCAGCTTCAGACGCCAGCTGTTCATGATCTTAAAGGATGGTGTTGAAGAACTGAATGTGACTTTTAAATTTAGAATTGATGGTTTTGATTACACTATTTTTGCAACATCTGACACGATGAATTGTTTTGGGTGTGGACAGGAAGGGCACTTGAGGCGTTCATGTCCCTTTGGGGCAGGTGAAAGCTCCTCTAGGGTATCTGGCCCTATTCCTGATGGGGCCGGTGCAGGAGCTGGGACTGGGTCTGAGCCCTCCAGAGTGGGGCCTGAGTCTACTGCGGGGGGTGGGGCTGAGCCTGGGCCTGAGCCTGTCGTTGAGGGTGAGACTGGGTCTGAGAATGGGCCTGAGCCTGTCGTTGAGGGTGGGACTGGGTCTGGGAATGGGCCTGAGCCTACCGTAGAGGGTGGGGCTGGATCTGGGACTGGGTCAGAGCCTACTGTAGAAGCTGGGGCTGGGACTGGGTCAGAGCCTACAGCAGAGGGTAGGACTGAGGCTAGACCAAGCAGTCCAAGAAAAAAAAAGACAGGTCACGGAACTATTAATGCAGGGGAGAACCCTACCTCAGTTGCAAATGCTGACGTTAGTTCTGGCAGTGGTTTGGTGGTCTCCGGGTGTGCTGCGTTGCCTGATGATGTTGCGGCCAAAGATCAGGGACGTGAGGAACCTAAAGCTGCTGCTAGTTTAGTTGTGGAAGGGGAGGCTATGGAAACAGACTCTGTATCCGAGGAGGCTGTGTTCAGAGTGCAGTCAGGAAAAAGGAAAATGAGGAGGGCTAAGGCAGGTGTTAAAAAGGGGAAAGTACAGGATGTGGAGGACTCTGGGTCTGTGACTGGTTCTGCTCTGGATGATTCTGATGGTGATCTACCAGAAGCTTTGAGTCAAAGGAGTAGAAGAAGTGTCTATGCGTTTAACAAGATACGGTCTTTTCTGCATAAGACCAAGAATATGAAGGGGGTTGTTGTAGAAGAGTACTTTCCCGATCGTAAACTGTTCATTGACTCGGTACAGACTTTTATGAGAGGGGATAGCGAAGATAAATTTACGGTACAGGAAATCTACAGACTTAAGAAACTGGTTAAAAAATTGAGAACAGAACTTCTAAAAGATGATGGCTGTGAAACTTCATAGTTATTTTCTGCTTTTTATTTTGTTGCTGCTTGTCCTTGACCACCTTCCTCTTTTTATGAGTAGAGTTAAGATCGGCTCTCTAAACCTGAATGGGGCGCGGGACGTACAGAAAAGAGCTCTGTTATTTGAATTAATTAAACAGAAGGGCATGGATATTGTGCTTGTCCAAGAGACGCACAGTGACGAGGCTAATGAAGTCGACTGGAAGAAGGAATGGGAAGGGGAGGTTTATTTTAGCCACATGAGCTCGACTAGAGGTGGGGTGGCCGTTCTTTTTGCTAAGCATTTCTTGCCGGTCTCGTGTGAGGTTGAGCAGGTGATGGCAGGGAGGTGTATGGTTGCACGTGCTCAGTTTGAGCGGTTTAAATTTGCCATTTTTAATATTTATGCTCCCACTTCTGGAGCTGAGAGGGTGGGTTTTCTTAACACTGTTAACACAGCTTTAAAAACACTCAACTCTGAAGACTATCTGATCATGGGGGGTGATTTTAACTGCACTGAGGATGATAATACGGACAGGAATCACACCGAACCTCACGCTGCATCTCAGCGCGCTCTTAGAGAGCTATTGTCTGCTCATGATCTTCTTGATGTGTGGAGAGCTTTTAATGATAAAGGTCGACAGTATACATGGGCCCATGTGAGGGACGGTTATGTGGCGCTGGCCAGACTAGATCGGTTTTACTGCTTTAAACATCATCTTAATATATTTAAAGGGTGTGGGATTACGCCGGTCCATTTTTCAGACCACAGTTTGGTTTTGTGTTCGTTTTTTATTGCAAACCTTAAGCCTAAAAGTGCTTACTGGCATTTTAACACCTCCCTGTTGTCAGATATGAATTTTAAAAAAGCTTTTACTGTGTTTTGGACTAGTTTTAGAACCCAAAAACAGTTCTTTCATAATCTGCGAGGGTGGTGGGATTATGGAAAAGTTGAAGTTAAGCAGCTCTGCCAGCAGTATACTCTCAATGTTTCGCGGCATATTACTCGGGCTATAAAAAAATTAGAAAGTGAAATTTTAGAAATTCAAAGGCAGATGAACTGCACTGGAGACCGGGATCATGCCCGGGCTCTGAAATCTAAAAGGAATGCTCTTGGCGATCTCCTGGGTGTCAGGGCACAGGGGGCTCTGGTTCGCTCTCGGTTCCAGAATCTAACACAGATGGATGCCCCATCAAAATTTTGCCCCATCAAAAACGCCCCATCAAAAACGAAGGACTACGAAAGATCTCTACTTGCTCTAGTGACAAACTGGAACGACCACTGGGAGAGCAGGAGCTTCATGCTGCGTTGCAGGGCATGAAGGGTGGTACTGCCCCTGGTATAGATGGCCTACCGGTGGAATTTTATAAGGCCTTTTGGACAGAGGTGGGTTCGGATCTGCTAGCAGTTCTCAATGAGAGCTTGGCTGATGGTCTCTTGCCCCTAAGCTGCAGGAGGGCGGTGATCACCCTGCTGCCTAAGAAGGGTGACTTGCAGGACATTAAAAACTGGCGACCAGTGAGTCTTCTTTGCACGGACCTTAAAATTTTCTCCAAAACTCTGGCTACCAGACTGAGGGATGTGATGGGGCAGGTAATCCATCAGGACCAGACCTACTGTGTGCCTGGCAGGTCTATACATGATAATGTCTTTTGAATTAGAGATATTTTAGCTGTTTTCAGAACTCAAGGGCTTGATGTCGGTCTCATATCTATAGACCAGGAAAAAGCTTTCGACAGAGTGGAACACCACCATCTGTGGCGTACACTAGAATTATTGGGTTTTGGGCCGTCTTTTATCAGTATGATACGAGTACTATATAGAAACATTGAGAGTATGCTAAAAATTAACGGTGGATTGAGTGCTCCTTTTGGGGTCTGTCGGGGCATACGTCAGGGTTGTGCCTTGTCAGGGATGTTATACTCCCTGGCCATTGAGCCTCTGCTAAACAAGCTTCGATCTGAAATTGAAGGTATAACGCTGGGACAGTTTCGCTATCAATTGTCGGCATACGCAGACGATGTGATTGTAATGGTAAGGGAGCAGAAAGACATCGGAAAACTTGTTTCTATTGTTCAAGATTTTGGAGTAATTTCAGCTGCGAGGGTGAATTGGAACAAAAGCGAAGCTCTTGCAGTAGGACAGTGGACCGGGGGGCTGCCTTCTTTACCGGGTAATTTAGTCTGGAAAAGAGGGGGGATAAAATATCTTGGGGTTTTTATTGGGGATGACACTGTGCAGCAGAAAAACTGGGATGGTGTGATAGAGAAACTGATGGGTCGGCTGTCGAGGTGGAAATGGATTCATGGACAACTATCTTTCAAGGGGAGGGTGTTGGTAATCAACAACCTGGTGGCATCAGTGTTGTGGCACTGGTTGTCCTGTGTGGATCCTCCTGTGGGCTTATTGTCGCGGATACAAGCGCTCCTCGTGGACTTTTTCTGGGACAGGCTCCATTGGGTTCCACAAGGTGTCCTTTATCTTCCCAGACAGGAAGGAGGGCAAGGCCTGGTGCACCTTGCGAGTAGGATGGCGACTTTTCGACTGCAGTTCCTGCAGAGACTTCTGGCTGGCCCTGCTGATCTAGTGTGGAGAGAAGTGGCCTGCACCATCCTGCGCAAGGTCGATGGACTCGGTTTGGACACTGCACTGTTTTTTACAGACTATAAAAGACTGCACCTTGCTGGATTACCTCTTTTTTATCGGGGGCTTTTTAAAATGTGGGGACTTTTTAAGAAGCATAGACTGGAGACTACTGCCTCGCTTTTTTGGCTGTTGGAAGAGCCAATAGTAAAAGGGGCTCGGTTGGACGTGTCTGGAGATGGTGTACCGGGCCTTGCTTTAATGCTCAGTGATTCTGGAACAGTGACATTGCGGGACCTGGTGGGTGTGTTAGGGCCAGGCTTAAACGACATCCAGAATGTTGCCTCTGTACTGGGGCTGAGGTCACTCCGTCAAGCTGAAGCCATCACTGACTTGTGGAAGGACAGGCTGTCTTTGGAGGAACTATCTTTGTTGGAAAACTATGGCAATGGGAGTATAATGCCAAACAAGGGGGACCTTTTCCCACGTACTGCTCTTACTCCTGATTTAGATGGAGCATCGGGCCCTTTGTTAGACCTCTCGGGCCTGCAGGACGTGGACCTTCACACTGTGTCAGGCCGTGTTTTATATGAATGCTGTGTTAAAGTGTTGAATAAAACAGTACTGAATGGACGGCCTGACACGGTGTGGAGGGACAAGCTGGGGGTAGGGACGGAAAGGCAACCTGTCTGGAGGGTTTTATATAAACAACCCCTAACTAAGAGGTCTGGAGATCTCCAGTGGAGGATCCTACATGGGGTCATAGCAGTGAACTCTTTTGTGTCTGTGATAAATCCAGTGGTCAGTGATAGGTGTGCTTTTTGTGGACTCAGAGAGACCATCTTTCACTGTTTTTTAGACTGTTCAAGGCTTAAGTCCCTTTTTCTGACACTTGAGTTTTTATTTTTGAAAAGTGGGGAATTTTTTAACTCTTGTGCTTTTATTTTTGGGGCTGGTTATCGACAAAAAGACCGTGTTAAGTGGCAGCTGCTTAATTTCATAGTGGGTCAGGCAAAACTGGCGATTTATAACTCCAGGAGGAACAAAATGGAGGACAGATCTGGTCAGGAGGTTGTACCTCTGTTCTTGTCCCTGGTAAAGTCCAGAATTTACTTTGAGTTTGGTTTTTACAAAACTCTGAATAACATTGAAGGTTTTGAGCTGGAATGGTGTTACAATGATATCCTGTGCAGGGTTGAGGAGGGTCAACTGATATTCACAAGCCCTTTGAGTTGAATGCTTTAATTGATACTGTGTTTATGTCTGTGATGTCGTACTGTGTTTGTTTACTGTTATATGTGTTTATGGATGATTGAATAAATGTTTTGTGTTTAAAAATCAAAAAAATCTCTCTGTGTCCAGGTCTCTCTCTCTCTCTGTGTGTCCAGGTCTCTCTCTCTCCAGGTCTCTCTCTCTCTGTGTCCAAGTCTCTCTCTCTCTCTCCAGGTCTCTCTCTCTGTGTCCAGGTCTCTCTCTCGGTGTCCAGGTCTCTCTCTCTGTGTCCAGGTCTCTCTCTCTCTGTGTCTCTCTCTCGGTGTCCAGGTCTCTCTCTCTGTATCCAGGTCTCTGTGAAGTCATCCAACTCTATTTCTGTTTTGTTATCTTGTGTTTAAATAAAGTTTGTTGTAGCGTGTGTCTGCCTCCGTCAGTCGACCCAGTCCTGACAACAAGATCAACCATGTGAATATAGAATATTTTTCTGTAATTAAATAATCATGTTTTTATATATAGTTGTGTGTGTGTGTGTTTCTCTTCTGTTTACCATGTTTACAGATGATGTAGGTTTTCAAAAGAGGAAACGACTTGGATGTTTAACTGACTGTAAGTAAAATGTTATTAAAATGTACACATTCAATAGGTTTCACCTAAAAATAAACAATTACAAGTTCCTTAAGAACGGGACACAGCAGATTCACCAGTGTTACATTTAATCTAATGTCAAACTGTGCACATCATTAAGAAAATATCATTTGAACGTAGACAAGAAAGCCTTAGTTAACATCACATGGTAAACCTTTACTTCTCTTTCCCCCGCTGATGAATCTGATGGAGGTAGAGCAGCTACACTTTAGCGTTCATGAGAAAACAAAGAAACAAGTCTGCGTTTGTGTCCTAGACAATATTTGAATACCTTTTGGTAACGCAGAGGAGCGTGTTCTTCAGAAGAGGATGAAAGAGAACAGACTGACGTCTCCAAAAGCACCTGAGTGTAAGCTGTGCTCTGCACTGATGTGTACATATAGGACAGATACTGATGAGGGGAACATTAGAATGAACCAGAAATAATGATGAAGCCTCATGAAAACGCAGGTGGTCTGATGTGGTCTAATTATAAATGAAGAGGTGTGTAAATGTGTTTGACTGTGTGTTCAGGGAAAACTGTGGAGAACAAACATCACCTCAGTCACAAAGGACATACACTGTGTATCCACACACCACCCGGCAACACCGTGATTTTCTCTTGGTGTTTGTGCTGTGATCACTGACACTGGGCCCTGAAACTGAAGCAGATTCAACTGAATTCAAAGAGGAAACGCAGTTAAAATTAAACACTGATCCTTAGGTTGTTCATGTGGAGTTTAATTTAGTTTTTTTTTGCAGATGCTCCGTCCTCTTCCACTGTCCAGACATTACAAGGTGTGCAGCGCTAAACATTATTTTAAAACGTGATAAAAATATAAAAAAGTGCTACAAATGATTTAAACTGTGAGAGAAATAGAGTTAAAATATAACCACAGCCAACTGTTTTAACACATTATTTTTGTTTAATACAAGTTTTTATTTCACTGCAGACGCTCCACCAACTTCCAGTGAGCAGCAGGATGCTTTCTGAGTCATTTATTCCTCTCTGTGTTTTTGTCCTCATTATAAAGTGTGTGGGAGGCAGATGTTGTTTCTGATCATTGTTTTTATTGTTATTGTTCTTTACATTAATTATTTAATGTATTTATTGGTCACGGTGCAGACATTTTGAAGAGATTTGAGGCCTTTGAAAGAAAAGTCGTTCTGAAATGAACACAAATGCAGGAGGAACTTAGAGATGCCTTTGAGAGACGGTTGGAAAGGAGCACAGACCAAACAAGCACCTCCCAGTGACACTTCAGAAACGTGAGGAGAACCTTGTACATCAACAGAGGATGTGGAGGACCTCTGCAGTAGACTGTGATACTGCACACCGTGAGAGCACTGCTTCCAGCTCCTCCGGGGGGATACCGAGGCGTTCCCAGGCCAGTGGAGACATGTAGTCTCTCCAGCGTGACTCTGTCCATGTTCTTCTCCAGTACTGTATCACTGTAACTGCTGCACTATTTTAATAGTTTTATTTATTTACAATGACAGATTCAGTCAAAGACTCTTATCAGTTAAAGAGGTCTAAAAGAGTCTCCTCCTCATTATATTTTCATATTTAACTCCTGTCCAGACGTCTTCTTATAAATACTGTGGTTAAACACAAACTGATTTATGGTTGTGTCCTGTGTTAAAAATAGTCCGCTTATTTAGGACTCCTATATTAGTCTTACACTCTGAGAATAATGTTACACTGTTATTGTTGATCTTATTAATGATCTCAGGTGATTTTTAGGTTTATAAAATAACTTCGAGACTAAACTCAGTCCGCGTTATTGTCGTCACAGATGTGTGTTGAGGGAAAATGAAGTGTAGTTTCTTCAAAACACGGAGCTGAAGTAAATGTCTCTAAACAGCGCTGCCGTAAACCACGCCCCTGTGGGAGGGGCTGAGACTCCATTGGCTGCAGCACTGAACGATGGACAGCTGACTCTGGCTGCTGATTGGCTTAATACTGAAGAGCGGACCAATGACGAGCGCGTTCTCTGTTTATGAGCCGTGGTGTATCTGACTCCGACCGAGGAAACTGTCTCTAACAAACGATCCGCCTTCACATCAAACACACGGAGAAAACGCGTTCATCGGTCCACAACACAACGCGGCGTTTAGACTCCATACGGTACGGTTTACACCCCCAATCACGGCTCCTCGCGCTCATTTACTTCACCTTTATCTCACTGTGTCGTTTCTAAACTCACTCTTCTGTATTTATTCATTTATTTACATTTTAAGTTATTTATATTTATTTTATTTTACATTATTCATTTATATATTCTTTTTTATTATTAATTTTGTTTCTACATTTAATATTGGTTTTTCATTTCTACACTTCTTTATTAATAGTTTTATTTGTTGTTTATTAGAAGTGTGTTTCGGTTGGTCTCTGTAAGTCCACACAGTGTTCTTTATTGATATCAGTGTGAGTTTAAAACACATAATGTCCCTGTCCGGGGCTGACTCACAGATAGGAGCCTGACCCACCTTCACAGGAATGATGTAAAATATCTGTGGCTCCTCAGTTATAAACAGGACACTGTGGGAAACGTAGGGCTCTTTAAAGTCACTCTGGAGGCCTTTATCCAATAATTAAATATAAGCACTGCTTTAAGATGAAGAATGTAACTGAATGATTTTGTTAGAGTCGTTAGAATCAGGTGGTGTTTTATTGAGTTGGGAACATAAATAATATAAGTGTTGTTTCAGCACAGTTTCCTCACTCCCCACAACTCAGTGTATTCCACTAAACACTAAAAAAACTAAAGTCATTTTCTGGAAACTCAGTTATTTTTATTGGACGCCATTTTCTCCTTCATTATCTTTCTCCCTCCCACTCGGACGAGACGGATTTTACCGGAGAAGACCGCTTCAGTTTACTCCACACACACCTTACTGTGGATAAGACACACAGAAATCTACCAGGGTGAGGGTTCTAACCGTGTTCATGACCCAGTAGGTGGTGTATGTCACTGGTGTGTTGAGGTTTGACTGTTTTTCTGTTGTGTTGATGGTGAGTGTTTGGTGGATACAGGGCAGAATTAGTGAGCTATAGCTTTCCTTAACTCTGTAAGAGACAGTGTTACAACCTCCAAGAACACCATCACCCTCAGGTTTATTTAATTAATGATTTAATTTGCTTTGAGACGTAAGGCACACGTTAAACAGAGGGAGAGGGAAACGGAGGAGAGAGGAGTTAAGTCTCTGTCACTGTTTTTATGAATGTTCTCATGTTCTTCATCATTCTTTAAATTCTCTCACACTCAGTTCACTGAAATGGAGCCTGTGACATTTATACAGTGAACATCATAGATATTTATTTACTGTGTGAAGTGTGTGAGAGGTGTGAGGTGTGATCACAGCGCGGAATAAAAGTAAACACACTGTTGAATGTCTGTTGATGGAGACATTTATTAAGGTCGTGTTTTATATAAATGCTGTTTACTGTCTGTCAGTGACTCACTGTCCTCAGAACACACTGCTGGATCTCTGTAATTTACCAGAAGGGGACACACCTCAAAAAGACTGTCGCAAAACGCTGCGTTGATTCTTCACCTTCACAGTGTTTTATTTTTTAGAGTCAACATTTTAACAGACACTTTGTATTTGTTTATTGTTTGTTTCTCTTTATTATTTTAACAGAGATTTGAGAATTTTTATTGTTTCATTTTATTGTGTCACAGCTTTGTTTTGTGTTTGTTTTAATATTTTGACAATGTGAGTGTAACTGTGTATGAAACAGCAGTGCGCTCTCACACACTCTCTCACACACACAGATCAGTGTTTACTCCACATCACATCACACACACACACACACACAGATCAGTGTTTACTCCACATCACATCACACACACACTCTCTCACACACACACACACACACACACACACAGATCAGTGTTTACTCCACATCACATCACACACACACTCTCTCACACACACACACACACACACACACACACAGATCAGTGTTTACTCCACATCACATCACACACACACTCTCTCACACACACACACACATCACACACACACACACACACAGATCAGTGTTTACTCCACATCACACACACACACACACAGATCAGTGTTTACTCCACATCACACACACACACGCCGTCACACAGAAATCAGTGTTTACTCCACACACACATGCACACAGATCACACTCGCACTGATGATCCAGTCCAAACACTAAACCCAGCGTAGAGGGGCTCAGTGAATGTGGCGGTGAGTGTGTGTAAGTGTGTGAGTGTGTGTGTGTTGGGGGGGATGGTGTAGAAGGACAGAGTTCCCCCCTCCCAGTCCAGATACACCCCCACTCTCTTAGAGGGAGAGGGAGGGGCAGGGATCTGAGTTTCCTGATTATTGTGGTACAGAGAGAAACTGTTCCCAGAGCAGTACAGACTCCAGGAGTTTTTATTACGTCCAAACCAACACTCATAACTGAGTTCTTTCCTCTGGATTCCTCCGTACGACACTGAGATTTCAACACTCCCGCTCCACTCCACCTCCCAGTAACAGCGTCCAGTCAAACTCTCCACACTCAGAACCTGACCAAAACAATCAAATCTCTCCGGACGATCTGGATACGACTGATCCTCCTCCACACGCTCCACCTTCCTGTTTCCCTCCGACAGACAGAGACGAGTGTGTGCTGTGTTTGGATCCAGAGTGACATCACACACATCTACACACACAATAAACACACATTAGAGAACACACCATCACACACACACATCTACACACACAATAAACACACATTAGAGAACACACCATCTCACACACACACAATAAACACACACACACAGACAGAGATTGTGTGTGAGTGTGAGAGGGACAGAGTGTGTGAGTGAGAAAGTGTGAGAGAGAGACAGACAGAAAGAGGACGATTTGGAGTGATCTGTAGATCCACTGGCTGTTGAGAGGAGGAGAAAACTCGTCTTTTTAACTTTGGGCCGAGAGCCTCAGGTCCGAGCGGCACACACTGACCAACGAGCAGAAGAAAGAAGTGGAGGAATAAACAAAGAACACAGGGAAATAACAAACAACGGGACTAAGAAAGAGGAACACAAAGCAAAGGAGAGACATTTGAGGAGAAAGACTGGTGTCTGCTCCAGTGGAAACCCACAGTGGACTGTAAAGGTCAGGGAACACTGCCTCATTATTCTCTGGAGAATCTTTTACACTGAAACTATTGTGGAAATGTGCTTTTATATTTATATTTACAGAAATGGACAGATATAATATATATATAAATCAGTCACAGAGAAGAAAACTCCACTGGAAACAAAACAGAAACATTCTCAGTTGGTTGTTTACATTTAAAAAGAAAAATAAAGAAACAATAAAATGGAATCAGAGAATACAGCCTCAAGACCCTGGCCCCGCCCCTTTCTCTACCTCCCAGAACCTCCTCTGAACACTCCAAGCAGCAGCGTGAACACCCAGAGACTCTGTTTACAGACTTCACCGAGACAGAAAAGCACACCACCACCACCTCCTCTTCTACACCAAGAACACCAGCTCCTGGCCCAGCGCTTTCTGCCAGCGCTACAGCCACGTCATCAAAAGAGGCGTCCGCAGAGGCCGACGAGTCGTAGCGTTTGAAGACGGCGAGAAACGAGAAAGACGGCTCTTAACGCTCAGCAGATATCAGACCGAGACGATGATGATCCAGGGAAATGAGTCTGCTCTCCGAGTCTTCATCAAAGATTTCACTCCAATGAAGGAAACGGCGACAGGAGCAGAGCTCCCACAAGTAAACGTCTCCCAAGAAGAGAGCGATACCCTTCCAACAGAAAGTCAGCACACATCACCCTCAACACCAAGCCCTCAGTCTCCTGCATCAGAAATAAAGGAGAACCTTTCACTGTTAGAGTAGAAACGGTGGAAGTCACAGATCAAATGCTCTCTCACTTGTCGTCCAGTGAAGAAAGGAAACGTCTCAGGAACCGAGTAAACGACGTGTTGAGTCGGTTCAGTGCTTCATTATTTCAATTCAGAGAAGAGATCGAGAGCCTGAAAACAACCAACACAAGATCATCCAGTGAACCACAAGAAACTACATCAGCTCCGTAACGTAAAGACGGACACGAGGAGAGAACCAGCAAAGATCAGAGAAACATTATACGAGGAGCTTTCTACAGTAAAGAACCAACTAAAAGACAAAGAACACCTCACACACCCCAACACACACACACACACACACACACACACACACACACACACACACACTCCCGGAGAAACCCTGGTTCCTTCAGAGGCCTCCTCAGAGCCCTGCACATAGAAGAGATTCATCAGGAACCAAACATCAGCCCTGCGTCAGACCTCCCCAGTCTCTCTGCAGCTCCACAGAGTGAAGACTCCACAGATGTCCTTCTACTCACTGACTCCAATGGAGAACACCTCCTGGAGAAAGGTCTACTCCCGCACACGTCAGTGACCAAACTGTGGAGTCCAAACACCAGAAGTGCTCTCAACATCCTCTCTCTAACAACAGAGGCCAGTACAAACACATCATTATTCACACAGGGACCAATGACCTGAGAGCTATGAGAGGACGGGTCGCTCCGGCACTGAGAGAGGTGGCAGTCAAAGACACCCAGAGATTTACACAAACCAAGGTCACCGTTTCCACCGTACCACCACGTGAAGACGTTCCCTTCCACAGTATCCACAGAAACAGCGTAGAGCCGTGCAGAGCCTGCGCACTCACACCAAACGTCCACATCACACACCACAAAGACATCCGCCCTCATCACCTGCACGACCACGTACACCTCAACAGACAGGGAGTAAGACTGTTCACAAAGGAGCTGAACACCACAGCCCTGGGACACAACAGCACCAGACTCCACACGACACGACGAGACACAGAGAGACCCTCTCCACCTCCACCTCCACCTCCACATCCAGCTGAAGATTCCAGAGCAGCAGATCAGCAAGAGACCTACGCATCAGTAACACGAAGAGCAGAGAACCCAGCCGCTTCAGAACTGAACCAGATAAGACCCCTGCTCAACATCCTCTGCTCCAGATTAATACACTGACTTTAATATAGACCTATAACACTGATCTGAACCTTAATTAACTACAGATCAACAGTAACAAGACTCAGGAGTTCATTTACAATCAGCTGTTGGAACATTCAAGGCTTAAATTCCAATGGATTTGGAAAAAAGACATCAGACAGAGAGTTCAATAAGAGCCTAAAGAAATCTATGGCGTATTGTGAAGAGGAAGATGTAATACTCCAGACCCAACAACGCAGAGGAGCTGAAGACCACTATCAGAGCACCCTGGGCTCTCATATAACACCTGAGCAGTGCCACAGACCGATCCACTCCACGCCACGCCGCACTGCTGCAGTAATTCAGGCAAAAGGAGCCCCGACTAAGTACTGAGTGCTGTTCATCTTCATACTGTTCATCTTCATATTTCTCAGTCGGCCAGCGTTTCTAAAAACCCTTTGTTTGTGTTGGTCTTCAGTAATATTCTAATTTTCTGAGAAACTGAATGTGGGGTTTTCATTAGGTGTCAGTTATAATCATCAAATTAAAGAAATAAACACTTGAAATATATCAGTCTGTGTGTAATGAAGGAGTGTAATGTACAAGTTTGACTTTTTGAATGGAATTACTGAAATAAATCCACTTTTTCATGATTTTCTAATTTAAGACCAGCTCCTGTACTTCCTCCTCAGGACTCTCCTTATTTTCATGAAGAACGTCTCCCAGATTTACAGTCTGAGGTCACACACTCTCAGTGCCGTGGGCGTGGTTTAATACGTGGAGATGCAAACCCAGGACCGGGAGAGAATGGGACTGTGTTGAAGAAACAGGAAACAGTTTCATCCACAGAGACCACGTCAAACACAACTCACAACACCGTCCAAAGAAACAGTTCTGACCATGTGTCAAACAGACGAGGGAGAGCGGTTAGATCCAGATCTCATCAGTGCATTTACAGTCAGACCACAGCGCCCTCTGTCTGACCGCTACCAAACAGCACTGTACCTAAACACCATGAGAGACACGACTGAAGATCCTCCTGAATCAGAAACACTGCACCCATTAAAACCCAGAGACCACTGGAATCAGTCAGAAACTGAGAAATTAAAATTAAACACGGACAGCCGTTACATCAGACACACGCTCCACCATTTCTCCAACAGCTACACACCACGTTTAGAGGGAATCACCACGGCAACAA
Source organism: Hoplias malabaricus (assembly GCF_029633855.1). Classification (NCBI taxonomy): domain Eukaryota; kingdom Metazoa; phylum Chordata; class Actinopteri; order Characiformes; family Erythrinidae; genus Hoplias; species Hoplias malabaricus. Next base: position 49,381,122 of record NC_089805.1, read on the forward strand.
ATGACATCAATAACATTCAAGAAACACTGGCTAAAACACCCTCCAAGACCCAGACAAAACACACCACACCATCCACATCACACACAGGAGCCGGGGTCTGATAACGACTGCAAAACTTCAAAAAGAAAATGAAGAACATTATCCACAAGAACCACAGAGAACCAAAGAACCAGGACCTGAGAGAGAAATGACTCCAGTTCTTTAAAACACTACAACACACTCTTAACATCTAAAAAAGATACGTTTTTAAGAACAAAACTGGATCAAACTGAAGAAGCAGTCAATGACAGCTCTCTCTGGGGCTCCACAAAACATCTGACTCCAACGAGAGAATGCTCCCGATTCAAAGAGCCACAATGTGGAAATCTCACTTTAAAACCTTTAGAAGAAAATAGAGTCTAACTTTCACTCAGTCAGGAACGAGCTGGAGGAACTAATAAAGACCATTAAAGATTATCAGAGCCCCTTGGACTCATCAATTACAGCGAAAGAGATCCAGAGCAAATCAAACCTCTCAGATTTAAAGAAGTCTGTGTCCAGACGGCATCAGTAATGAAACGTTCACTTTCACAGTCTCAGAACAATGGAAGCTCTGGTTAAACTTTTCAACCTGATTCTAACTCTGGAAGACTTCCTGAGATCTGAACCAAGGTCTGATTACCCCCCGTCCACAAAAAAGGAGACACATTTGACCCCAATAACTACAGAGGCCTCTGTGTGTGCAGTGACCTGGGAAAAGTGTTCTGTGGCGTTATAAACGTCTCAATAATGACCTTCCTCATGAACCACAACGTCCTGAGCACATCTCAGATCGGCTTTTTACCCAAACACCACACGTCAGACCGTATCTACTCTCCACTCTGAGGTGAAGTGTCTGCTCTACGCTGACGACCTGGTCCTCATGTCCACCTCAGAGCAGGGTTTACAGCAGAGTCCGTCAGTGCTGCAGCAGTTCTGTCAGAGCTGGGCTCTCACAGTGAACCTCAGCAGAACCAGAGTCCTGATTTTCCAGAAGAAGTCCAGATCTCAGGAAACAGACACCACTTCACTTCTGGAGGACATTAAATCAGATCTAAATTTGGAAAAAATAAACACTCCAATAAAAATGTGGCTAAAATTATTCAGTTCAATTATGAACCAATCCTGCTGCTGCACGGCTGTGAGACATGGACCAGAGCTATGTCTGGATTTATAAAACTGGGCTAGAAACCCCACTGAAAAAATACAATTACAATCTGATATAGACATGCTGGGAGTGCACAGAAACACCTGTAATAACACCTGTAATAACACCTGTAATAACGCCTGTAATAATGCCTGTAATAACATGCTGGGAGTGCACAGAAACGCCTGTAATAACACCTGTAATAACACCTGTAATAACGCCTGTAATAATGCCTGTAATAACATGCTGGGAGTGCACAGAAACACCTGTAATAACACCTGTAATAACACCTGTAATAACGCCTGTAATAACGCCTGTAATAACACCTGTAATAACGCCTGCAGAACTGGGCCTTTACCCACTGCACATCGACATTCAGAAAAGATCTGTAAAATACTGACGCTCCCTCAATCAGGCCGCTCCACAATCAATAAAACAGAGATCTTCTGACCAATCACCTCTCATCAGAACCACACCCACTCTGCCTCCTCAGCCAACAGCTGACTGAGCCCCAGCATCTAAACCCCTCCCCCTCCCCCTCCTCCTCCTCCTCCTCCTCCACAAACATCATCAAACTCAGACAAATCTCTGAGCCTTAAACACAATGAAATCTGGACAAATGAATGAAATGAAGAAATGAAATTAAAGTGTCACCGATCCCTAAATCTCTGGATTGGATTTGCTCACTATCTCCACCTGAACCTAGTGGTGGAGAGGAGAATCCTCACTAAATACAGAGTCAGTGAACACAGGCTGGAGGTGGAGAGAGGGACACACCACAGAAGCTGGAGCCCAGAGCGGAGAGGAGCTGCCCTCACTGCAGTCTGTGAAGAGCACTTCCTCCTGCACTGCCCCAAATACACAGCCCTCACACAAACATTCCGTCAACAATTTGAAGATAAACCCTGCGTTCCCTCGTCTCTCAGACTCTGACAAACTCCGTGTTGTTCTCGGGGAAGAGGCTGAGACGGAGACACTAGCGTCGAAACACGTCTCGGCTCCACATCGTCTCAGGGAGCAACTTTAGAACAGAACTCTCTCTCTTTTCTCTCGTTTATTCTCTTACTTTAATGATTTATTAAGACCATTATCTGTGAGGAATACTAGCCTTTATCTTATATTTATATTTGAATGAGTACGCAGGTGTGTGTGTGTGTGTGTGTGTGTGTGTGTGTGGTACACGTGTATACGTTTATATTCACATATAATTCAAATTTCTCTGTGTGTAATCTCTCTAAATGTAAATATTTGGGTTGAGAGTAAAAGAGAGAGAGAGAGAGAGAAAGTGAGAGAGAGAGAGACAGTGAGAGAGAGAGAGAGAGAGAGAGAGAGAGAAAGTGAGAGAGAGAGAGACAGAGAGAGAGAGACAGTGAGAGAGAGAGAGAGAGAGAGAAAGTGAGAGAGAGAGAGACAGTGAGAGAGAGAGAGAGAGAGAGAGAGAGAGAAAGTGAGAGAGAGAGAGACAGTGAGAGAGAGAGAGAGAGAGAGAAAGTGAGAGAGAGAGAGAGAGAGAGAGAGACAGAGAGAGAATGAGAGAGAGAGAGAGAGAGAGACAGAGAGAGAGAGACTGACTAATGCCTGTTGTAGGGGATGTCACTTAAAAACTGAAACCTACAGGATCAGCCATAACATTAAGAACGCCTCCTTGTTTCTCCACTCACTGTCCATTCTCTCAGATCCACTGACCACACAGGAGCACTTTGTAGTTCTACAGTCACAGCTGTAGTTCTCCTGTGGCTCTGCATACTTTGTTGAGTCCCTGTCCCCCTGTTCTTCCCACAGAGCAGGTGTGGTGTGGGTGGGGGTCACTCTCAGTGTTGTAGTGACAGTGACATGGTGGTGTGTTAATGGTTGTTGTGCTGGTGAGAGTCGATCAGACACAGTGCTGCGTGATGTGTTTAAACCCCTCAGTTTCACTGCTGAGTCCCTGAATGAGGATCATCCCCACATTAAAATATCCACTACCCAAATAACACCAGCGCTATGTCGGTGTGGACCACTGAAGAACAGGGGGCGGAGCAACAACTGAACTAATGGTAACTGTAGAAGAACAAAGAGCACGTGACCTACACACAGAGCACAGGGAGTGTAGAGACAAGGCAGTGGTAGTAATGTTATGGCTGATTGGTGAACAGACACAGTTATTACAATATGAATTAATTATACAGTGATATAATAAGCTGATTGTCTCTGATAGTGTGGGAGACACAGCGTGAAAATGATACAATTATATTCTCTTATATTCTATTAAATTATACTCATCCCTAAATAAGCCTTTGTTTTCTCTTCGATACAAAGGCCACCATTGGACTGAAGACCTGTGGTAGATCGACTCATCCCCAGGTCACTGCTCAGCCCCGACTCATCCCCAGGTCACTGCTCAGCCCCGACTCAGCCCCAGTTCACTGCTCAGCCCCGACTCAGCTGTGGAAGAAGCTGGAACTTCTTTAACTGTTGTAAAGGTGGTGAGTATAATATCAAACAGCTCTCAGTGGACACCTCTCAGTCTCAGAACTAAACAGATCAACTGCACAGTAGACATTAGTTGTGGAGCATTTCCACTGTGTGGTCCCTACACTACTCAGTTCTACTGGACTCTGCTCATAATATGGTCCCTGATAAACAGTGTGTGTGTGTGTGTGTGTGTGTGTGTGTTAGTTAAACAAGTCTGTGCTGAATCTCTGCATTTCATCACGTAGAGTGAGTCCTCTCTGAACAATCAGCTTGGAGCCACAAGTGAGCAGTTACTAAAAATGAGCTGCTTCCACGTATCAGCTCCAAACCTGGCCAATGGAAAAGCAGAGATCAGAGCAGAGTGTAGTAGAGTAGTGTAGGGACCCTGCAGTGGAAAAGCACTAATGATGACCTTAGTATTTCCTCTGGAGTCTGAACTATATTTATTTTCCTCTTTAGTCTAGAATCATATGAAGCAGTGCGTCTCTGATTCACAGGAAGCAGAAGAAGCTCTTTCTCACAACTCAGCATTTATTGGCTGTAAAGCTCTCACTTTTGGAAAAACCCTCCATCCTCGAGGCTCCTAAAGATGACTGTTTCAGACGATTGTTTTTGGTTTAGTTTTGGTTTAAACTCCTTTTCTCCACTGTAAATGATGTAGATGTGATCTGAGTCAGCGAGCTGGTTATTACCTCCCCCTTTTTATTAAACTCTAAAAGAGCTGCAGTTGAACTGCTACTGATCACTTCACAAGAAATAACGTCTGTAACAAACACATACATCTCTACAACTTTTAAACACTGTGTATGAACTTAAAGGAGCAATCTGTAACTGACACCAAGTGTTTAAAATCTGAACTAGAATAGAGTTTTAAAACAGTGGAGAGAGCTGTCTCCCTCCTCCTCCTCCTCTCCCTCCTCCTCCTCCTCCTCCTCCTCTCCCTCCTCCTCCTCTCTCTCCCTCTCCTCCTCCTCCTCATCCTCCTCCTCCTCTCTCTCCCTCTCCTCCTCCTCCTCTCCCTCCTCCTCCCCCCCCTCCTTCTCTCTCTCTCCCTTCACCTCCTCCTCCCCCTCATCCTCCTCCTCTCTCTCCTCCTCCTCCTCTCTCTCCTTCTCCTCCTCCTCTCCCTTTCCCCCCTCCTCCTCTCCCTCGTCCTCCTCCTGTCTCCATCCTCCTCGTCCTCCTCCTCCTCTCCCTTCTCCCGCTCCTCCTCCTTTCCCTCCTGCTCCTCCTCCTCCTCCTCCTCCTCCTCTGGGTATGACTGAGTACAGTAAATATCCTACAGACTGCTCCTTTAATCTACGATCACACCCTGGACAGTTTATGACTGAGTACAGTAAATATCCTACAGACTGCTCCTTTAATCTACGATCACACCCTGGACATTTTATGACTAAGTACAGTAAATATCCTACAGACTGCTCCTTTAATCTATGATCACACCCTGGACATTTTATGACTAAGTACAGTAAATATCCTACAGACTGCTCCTTTAATCTACGATCACACCCTGGACAGTTTATGACTGAGTACAGTAAATATCCTACAGACTGCTCCTTTAATCTACGATCACACCCTGGACATTTTATGACTAAGTACAGTAAATATCCTACAGATTGATCCTTTAATCTATGATCACACCCTGGACATTTTATGACTGAGTACAGTAAATATCCTACAGACTGTTCCTTTAATCTACGATCACACCCTGGACATTTTATGACTGAGTACAGTAAATATCCTACAGACTGCTCCTTTAATCTACGATCACACCCTGGACAGTTTATGACTGAGTACAGTAAATATCCTACAGACTGCTCCTTTAATCTACGATCACACCCTGGACATTTTATGACTAAGTACAGTAAATATCCTACAGACTGCTCCTTTAATCTATGATCACACCCTGGACATTTTATGACTAAGTACAGTAAATATCCTACAGATTGATCCTTTAATCTATGATCACACCCTGGACATTTTATGACTAAGTACAGTAAATATCCTACAGATTGATCCTTTAATCTACGATCACACCCTGGACATTTTATGACTAAGTACAGTAAATATCCTACAGACTGTTCCTTTAATCTACGATCACACCCTGGACATTTTATGACTGAGTACAGTAAATATCCTACAGATTGATCCTTTAATCTACGATTACACCCTGGACATTTTATGTCTAAGTACAGTAAATATCTTACAGACTGCTCCTTTAATCTACGATCACACCCTGGACATTTTATGACTGAGTACAGTAAATATCCTACAGATTGCTCCTTTAATCTATGATCACACCCCGGACATTTTATGACTAAGTACAGTAAATATCCTACAGACTGCTCCTTTAATCTACGATCACACCCTGGACATTTTATGACTGAGTACAGTAAATATCTTACAGACTGCTCCTTTAATCTACGATCACACCCTGGACATTTTATGACTGAGTACAGTAAATATCCTACAGATTGCTCCTTTAATCTATGATCACACCCCGGACATTTTATGACTAAGTACAGTAAATATCCTACAGACTGCTCCTTTAATCTACGATCACACCCTGGACATTTTATGACTGAGTACAGTAAATATCTTACAGACTGCTCCTTTAATCTACGATCACACCCTGGACATTTTATGACTGAGTACAGTAAATATCCTACAGATTGCTCCTTTAATCTATGATCACACCCCGGACATTTTATGACTAAGTACAGTAAATATCCTACAGACTGCTCCTTTAATCTACGGTCACATCCTGGACATTTTATGACTGAGTACAGTAAATATCCTACAGACTGCTCCTTTAATCTATGATCACACTCTGGACATTTTATGACTAAGTACAGTAAATATCCTACAGACTGCTCCTTTAATCTACGATCACACTCTGGACATTTTATGACTAAGTACAGTAAATATCCTACAGATTGCTCCTTTAATCTACGATCACACCCTGGACATTTTATGACTAAGTACAGTAAATATCCTACAGACTGCTCCTTTAATCTACGATCACACCCTGGACATTTTATGACTAAGTACAGTAAATATCCTACAGATTGTTCCTTTAATCTACGATCACACCCTGGACATTTTATGACTAAGTACAGTAAATATCCTACAGACTGCTCCTTTAATCTACGATCACACCCTGGACATTTTATGACTAAGTACAGTAAATATCCTACAGATTGTTCCTTTAATCTACGATCACACCCTGGACATTTTATGACTAAGTACAGTAAATATCCTACAGATTGTTCCTTTAATCTACGATCACACCCTGGACATTTTATGACTAAGTACAGCAAATATCCTACAGACTGCTCCTTTAATCTACGATCACACCCTGGACATTTTATGACTAAGTACAGTAAATATCCTACAGACTGCTCCTTTAATCTACGATCACACCCTGGACATTTTATGACTGAGTACAGTAAATATCCTACAGATTGATCCTTTAATCTACGATCACACCCTGGACATTTTATGTCTAAGTACAGTAAATATCTTACAGACTGCTCCTTTAATCTACGATCACACCCTGGACATTTTATGACTGAGTACAGTAAATATCCTACAGATTGCTCCTTTAATCTATGATCACACCCCGGACATTTTATGACTAAGTACAGTAAATATCCTACAGACTGCTCCTTTAATCTACGATCACACCCTGGACATTTTATGACTGAGTACAGTAAATATCTTACAGACTGCTCCTTTAATCTACGATCACACCCTGGACATTTTATGACTGAGTACAGTAAATATCCTACAGATTGCTCCTTTAATCTATGATCACACCCCGGACATTTTATGACTAAGTACAGTAAATATCCTACAGACTGCTCCTTTAATCTACGATCACACCCTGGACATTTTATGACTGAGTACAGTAAATATCCTACAGATTGCTCCTTTAATCTATGATCACACCCTGGACATTTTATGACTAAGTACAGTAAATATCCTACAGACTGTCCCTTTAATCTACGATCACACCCTGGACATTTTATGACTAAGTGCAGTAAATATCCTACAGACTGCTCCTTTAATCTACGATCACACCCTGGACATTTTATGACTAAGTACAGTAAATATCCTACAGATTGCTCCTTTAATCTACGATCACACCCTGGACATTTTATGACTAAGTACAGTAAATATCCTACAGACTGCTCCTTTAATCTACGGTCACATCCTGGACATTTTATGACTAAGTACAGTAAATATCCTACAGACTGTCCCTTTAATCTACGATCACACCCTGGACATTTTATGACTAAGTACAGTAAATATCCTACAGACTGTCCCTTTAATCTACGATCACACCCTGGACATTTTATGACTAAGTACAGTAAATATCCTACAGACTGCTCCTTTAATCTACGGTCACATCCTGGACATTTTATGACTGAGTACAGTAAATATCCTACAGACTGCTCCTTTAATCTATGATCACACTCTGGACATTTTATGACTAAGTACAGTAAATATTCTACAGATTGCTCCTTTAATCTATGATCACACCCTGGACATTTTATGACTGAGTACAGTAAATATCCTACAGACTGTTCCTTTAATCTACGATCACACCCTGGACATTTTATGACTGAGTACAGTAAATATCCTACAGACTGTTCCTTTAATCTACGATCACACCCTGGACATTTTATGACTAAGTACAGTAAATATCCTACAGACTGCTCCTTTAATCTACGATCACACCCTGGACATTTTATGACTGAGTACAGTAAATATCCTACAGATTGCTCCTTTAATCTATGATCACACCCTGGACATTTTATGACTAAGTACAGTAAATATCCTACAGACTGTCCCTTTAATCTACGATCACACCCTGGACATTTTATGACTAAGTGCAGTAAATATCCTACAGACTGCTCCTTTAATCTACGATCACACCCTGGACATTTTATGACTAAGTACAGTAAATATCCTACAGACTGCTCCTTTAATCTACGGTCACATCCTGGACATTTTATGACTGAGTACAGTAAATATCCTACAGACTGCTCCTTTAATCTACGGTCACATCCTGGACATTTTATGACTAAGTACAGTAAATATCCTACAGATTGTTCCTTTAATCTACGATCACACCCTGGACATTTTATGACTGAGTACAGTAAATATCCTACAGATTGATCCTTTAATCTACGATCACACCCTGGACATTTTATGTCTAAGTACAGTAAATATCTTACAGACTGCTCCTTTAATCTACGATCACACCCTGGACATTTTATGACTGAGTACAGCAAATATCCTACAGATTGCTCCTTTAATTCATGATCACACCCTAGACATTTTATGACTAAGTACAGTAAATATCCTACAGATTGCTCCTTTAATCTACGATCACACCCTGGACATTTTATGACTAAGTACAGTAAATATCCTACAGACTGCTCCTTTAATCTACGATCACACCCTGGACATTTTATGACTAAGTACAGTAAATATATACAACAATATCATAAAAAAGGGGGTGTGTCCCCTTACTGTCTGCTGCCTGTGCTGCTGCGCTGTGAATAAAGTGTTGAACATTCACTCCTCTACCTCCCTGTGCTCTCTTCCAGACAGCGGTGCGTCTCGTCTAGGCTCAGAATCATCTCCAACATCTTCTTTATTTAACTAATTACACACAGAACTCTTATATCTCCACAACACTCTCTGTTACGTATAAAGTGTTATGGACTGTGTCCTGAAGCTGTGAGCGATATCCAGCCTCTGACCTAAAACACTAGGCTAATGTTCTGGGGCCGTCCACTTGACATTGAACTGACAGCGGCCCGTTCCCTAAAATGACTTTAATGTTCCTAAGGGAAACTGTCCACAGTTCAACAGAGATGTGTTTGGACCTCATTTCTCAGCAGTTATTGGTCTGTTCTGGACCAGAGAACTAACTAAATCTGACCTTAAGTTATTCCCATGTTTCCATTTCTCCCACAGAGAAGTTTGAGAGAGAGCCACTGCAGGACTTTCCCTGTTCCACTGGTTACTGAGGGTCTGGAGAGAAATCTCCCGCTAAAATCACAGGAAATATGGAGACGGACAAGTCCTTCACCGGTGCAGACCCCGCTGAGTGAGAAACCCCGTCCAATTCTGAGTTCCTCTGGAAGGAAATGAACCCTGGCCGTGTTTAAGGACCACTTCAGCTTCAAGAGCAAGAAAGGCCCCATCTTTATAGCGCAGTGTGAGCTGTGTTTACCGAGAGAGAAACAGCAGCTTCTAAAAACCCCACATCAAACCTGCGCCTGTAGAGTCTGTACAGAGAGGTTCACTCTTATACCGCCCCCTGTCCGCCGGCGGGTAATAAACCACTCAGTGTTATATCCGTCAGTGTATCTCAGGTGTTACAGCTCCAACATCGACAGAGACCACATTAAAGAGTAAACTCTGCCTTTTATATAGAACTCCACTCGATAAATCAGTGTTTCTGCTCCAAATACACCTTTCCAGGAGAGTAATGTAAATGTATTAGTGACAGTGCAGATATTCAGAGTTTTCACTGCTCCATATTTGAGTCAATGTTTACATCATACACCACTGGAACGGACAGACTCTCAGGATCACGAGGATATAAGTCATTATAGTCCACAATGTAGGACTACGGAATTAACCCCGAAACAATACAGTTATCACACACTTCGAGACGCCGCGGGTTTGTTTTTGTGAAAAAGATCTGAACCCTCACACAAACAAAGAGAAACACAGACTCTCCTCAGTGTGTCTCCTTCAAAACCAGACCGATCTGAGTCTCTCCGTCACACCGTTCGGGAGTAATCCTCATGTTGGTGTCAGGAGGACTGACCCAAACAAACAGTCCCCAATAAATAGTACACAACTCCAAATAAGAATTAAAATATGACCCCGTGGAGCTCACACAGCGTCATGGAGCTTAGGCTCTCAGCTTTCAACGACACTTCAATCAAGTCTGTAGACCAATCAGGAGCAGAGTTATGGCGATGGAGGCGGGACAAACACAGACCCCTGCTTCAGAGAAACGCTTATGTTTTCAGCTCCTAACGGACCCAGACACCGCGAGAGAGACTCAAACGGTTTTATTCGGCGGCCACCAGCTCCACAAACAATAATCAAGTCAATAAACATGTTTCAAAGCTTAGATTTCTTTCACTAGCTGCCTTTCCCCCACTGAGGACATTTAAACACAGGAGGGGTGTGGGGGAGGGGGCCTCGCTCTACAGCCAATCAGAGAGAAGGTCCCGCCTCCCGACACCTCAGTCATTTAAAGGGACAGTGCAGTGGGTGAGAAACAAGTGTAAACTTCAGACTTAAAGTAAATCAGAGTAAAACACACCATAACTAAGGGTTGTACTGTTTGGTGAGGGGTAAAGGCCACTTGGAGAGAGACACTATGTTGGCATTAGGTCTAGACAAGATATATACACTGTATTTCTGCAGTAAGAAATAACGGAGAGGCCACCTGCCCACTGTCTACTCCAGCTTCAATAACTTCAGATCAGTAGGAGGTATCAACTCCACATTTTACCTGATGAAAGTAGACCCCTGGAGACACAAGTTTAAAGAGGAAAAAGTCTTGGGACTGTTGTAAATTGTGATTTCCTTTATATGAATTGTACCATTTCTCCTGGCGTTTGGACTGGTTTGGAGGGTCACACTCTCCCTAAACTCACCTCATCTGATGAGCTCAGTCTGTGAGACAAACATGGTTCATTTCACCACAGTGCACCAGGAGCTCAGAGGATGTTTATGGCCTGGTTGTTTAGGGCTTGTTTTACGACAGCGCCCCATGATGTGTTAGGACAGTTCTTCCTGTTTTCAGGTCCTGTTTCTGTTCTAGTAGATAATGATCAGTCCATGTGTAAGGTGCAGAATGGGGAATAAAGATGTGTGTCTCTCACAGACCCTCAGATCAGTCTGAGACCAGACCATATTCCAGATCAGACTTCATTCTGGAACTAGAGCGCTCAGTAAACAGCATTAAATCCAGACTGGTCTCCTCTCTTCATTTAGAAACCGTCAGAAGACAAGTTTACAACAGACTCATGAACTCTTCAGTTTACAGTCACTAACATTTACATTATTTTCAAAAATCAGAACAACGCCGACATGTTTCTGTGGTTTTCATCAGATTCTGAGCACATTCAGATACACTTCAAGACTCTAAATGGTGTCTGTTACAGATTTGAAGGGTGTTCTGTGAAATTAAATGATGATAAAGCCTCTAGTTTATTCACGGCCTGAGCAGGAACCCTCCAGATTTGGGAATGGAATTTCAGGGACGAAACATGGAAATAAGCCCTGGATCAGAGTCTGATATAAATCTTTGTTTTTTTTTAATTCCTTTGTTCTTTGTTTGATTGTAAACATCAGCTTGTGTCTGTTTCAGTTTCACCAACAGAAATGGTCCAAAGATAAGCTCCTGTTTCATTAAAATGAAGTAAACGTTAGTGATAGAAGGTCATATGACAGCAGACTGTCTTTATTATCAGTGTTTAGATCAAACTATAAGAGCCATTCAGACAGAGATAGAGGTGATTTCTGGAAGATCATTAACTGTCACAGCTGTAGTTACGAGGGACTCTACATTCACATCCAACAGAGATTTACACAGCTGCACTATGTACACAGTTTTATGGCCTTTTCACCAATAAAACATGGTCTTTCTGTCTTCTTTAGGCTGCTTACAGAAGAAGAACGGATGCAGCGTGTAAAGTAACACAAGTCTAAATGTCCAAGTTTGCTGTGATCAGTGGAGGCTTTATACAGTGAACTGCAAATGGAAATCTCTGGCTCTGTTTGTTCACATTGTGGAATAAATCTTTCATTTAATCAATGGCTGCTGATTACATTTTTATTTTTGATGATTTTTCTAAGTTAATTAAATAAAACACTACATTCTCAGGTTAAGGTCTTGTTGGGAAATTAAGTTCATATTTTCAAACCTAGATGTGAAAGTATTTCATATTCAGTAAATTACTTGGTAAAGTGTGTTCACTTCATTCAGAGAAAAAAGTAAAGTAAGAAGCTAAATTCTTATTTTTTTACGGCTTCACTCTGAAATGATCTTTAAAATCTAGTTAAATCATTACACACAAGGCTGAGAAAAGTTAAACAGGCGGAGCTTGGCTGGAGTCTGTCTGAATCTGATCCAGAGCTGATTCAGAGGAATAAAGTGGTAAGAGGATCTGGAACATATTTGAAACGAAGGAACACAAAAACCATGGAGATCTGGCCTGGTGCTGGCCCAATGTTGCTCTGAATCTGGAAACAGGATCATGCTGGTACTGGCCCGTTGTGGCCCATCTCAACACCAGCCCAGATCCGTTATACTGACCCGACTATACCCAGAGATTATGGTGAACCGGTCCTGATATTACAGTAGATTCGGCCCAGATCTGAGCAGAATACTTTCTGCATTCTGTGCTGCATGCTAACACTGCTGCTAGCGGCTGCCAATAAGAGAACGATCTAAACACTAAGACAATGTGACGCCCAAATATCCACAGAGAGCCACGTCCAGCTAGCAGCATGCTAATTCTGAAACTAGCAGATAATATCAACCGAGGGAACTCGCCTCCTTACAACAGCCTGCTAACTTCACTAATACTGACAGAGGGAGCAGTTCTCCAGTTAGTGACATGTTAATGTTCAGCTAACAACTGTTAATACGGCGGCCAGAAACATCAGAAAAAAATCAGAGAGAGAGAAAGAGAGATCAACGTCCTAATGTCACCTTTATTCCCAAACAACTTTTAGAGAAGATGCTGGAACGGAAAAGGGAGGGAGACACTGCACATTGAGGGAACACACTGCACACTGAGGGAGGACACACTGCACACAGAGGGGGGCACATGGGTGGGTGGGGGGGGTAGAAAAATCAGAGAGAGAGAGAGACAGTTCAACAGGGAGAAAAAGACAGAGGAAAGAATGAGAGAGAGACTTACATTTTCTCTGACTGGGTTTAATCCACTTCTCCCCTGAATTCTCTGTCCTGAAACGAACACACACACACACACACACACACACACACACAGAGGACAGAGTGTGATGATACAGAAGTAATAAATAATAAACAGATTCGTGTCCTGTGATGGACTGGTGTCCTGATGAGTTTGTGCTGGTCTTTGTCCAGACGGAAGAAGAAGGTCGTCCTACTGTCCCCTTTATTCCCAAAGAGCTTTCAGAGGGGATGCTGGAATGGAAAAGTAGAGGGACACATTAAAATGATCCTCCTGGGTGTGAAGTGAAGACAGAGAGGCTGGACGTGTCATGTGTGTCCACTAAGTCCAGCTCTGAGTGTTTGTCTCTGGACCCTCAGGGACATGAAGGTGAGAGGGGCATTTCTCTAGCTAACAGCACTCAGGCTAATATTGTGGGACCACCCTCGGAGGGAGACCATGGAGACCTGGGGGACACACTGCACACTGAGGGGGACACACTGCACACTGAGGGAACACTCTGCATGCTGAGGGAGACAAACAGCACACTGAGGGGTGCACCCTGCACACTGAAGGGGGGGGGGGGGCACACTGCACACTGAAGGGGTGGGGGGGGCACACTGCACACTAAGGGTTGGAGCTGGCGGCGCGCGTGTCAACATGCGTGCAGCGGCCGATCCGGAATAATATAATAATATATGGACACAGGAACACCTGCAGTACGTATATATCACCGCCAGACACTGCTTCAATATCGCAAACAGGAAATATACAGTATCAGCAATGACCTCCAGGAGACGCTGCGGAACATCCGCTTGCTTCAGAGGCCAGGCCCTGAAGCCTCGACCTTTCCTGATGCCGGCGGCCAGGGAAGGAGACGATGCAAGCAGTGTGAGAGGAGACAGAAGCGCGGCAAGCAAGGGGGGATCCATGCTAGGCTAAGAGCTAACCCGAGCCGGCAGGCTATCCCTTCTCTCTTTCTCTCCAATGTCTGCTCGCTGGAAAATAAACTGGACTATATCAAACTTCAGCGAACTACACGGCGAGAATACAGAGACGCCTGTGTTTTTGTTTTTACGGAGACATGGCTCAGCGACAGTATTCCCAACGCCGCCATTCAGCTAGATGGGCTAGCCGCATTTCGAGCCGACAGAGACCCAGTACTATGTGGTAAGACTCGCAGTGGTGGTTTATGTGTCTATATTAACACTGAATGGTGTAAGAACTCTGTGCTAGTCTCTGCTTATTGTTCACCGTTAGTGGAGTTTGTGGCTGTGAGATGTAGACCTTTTTATTTACCGCGAGAATTCATCGTTATTTACATAATCGCAATCTATATCCCTCCCGATGCAAACACAAAACAAGCGCTGTGGGAATTATACGAAGCCATAAGTGACTTCCAAAACACACACCCGGATGGACTGTTTATTGTTGCTGGAGATTTTAATCATGCAAATCTCAAGAAAGTGTTCCCTAAATTCCACCAGTATGTGAACTTTGCTACGAGAGGAGCGAACACGCTGGATCTTGTTTACATAAACGTTCCAGACGCGTACAGGGCAGAGCCCCGCCCCCACCTCGGACACTCAGATCACATGTCTGTTATGCTAATTCATGCATACAGACCCATCGTCAGGCGATCAAAACCTGCTGCACAGTGAGGGGGACACACTACACACTGAGGGGGACACGCTGCTTGCTGTGTATGTTCTCGATGGTACAGCGGTAAAAGTTCACCAGTATCCTGGGAGACAAGTGAGCTTTCTTCAGACTCTCACCAGGTGAGATCACTGGAAATGTGGAGACCAAGGAACTTGAAATTGGACACCTGATCCACTGCAGTTCCGTTGATGTAAATGGGGGTGTGAGCTTGGTTCCTAGTCCGTCTGAAGTCCATGATGATCTCCTTTGTTTTGAGCGTGTTTAGTACCAGGTTATTGTTATGGCACCACAAGGACAGATGCTGTACTTCATCCCGGTAGGCTGTTTCATTATTATCTGTAATCAAGCCTATCACCGTGGTGTCATCTGCAAATTTGACTACGGTGTTTGAACCATAGGCAGGAACACAGTCATGGGTGAAGAGAGAGTACAGAATCGGGCTCAGAACACAACCTTGTGGAACGCCAGTGTTCAAGGTGATGGTTGATGAGTGAAGGCTGCCTAATCTAACAGATTGGGGTCTGTTAGACAGGAAGTCTAAAATCCAGTGGCAGAGTGATGTGCTGATGCCCAGATGGTTGAGTTTGGATATCAGCATAGACGGAATCACTGTGTTGAATGCAGAACTAAAATCGATGAACAGCATTCTCACGTATGAGTTCTGACAGTCCAGGTGGGTTAGTGCAGTGTGTAGTGCTGTTGAGATAGCGTCCTCGGTGGATCTGTTGCTACGATAAGCAAACTGGTGTGGGTCCAGCGTAGCAGGCAGGCAGGATTTCAAGTGGGAAAGAACTAGTCTTTCAAAGCACTTGGAAATTATTGGGGTGAGTGCAACAGGTCGAAAGTCATTTAAGTCTAAAGCAGCACAGTGCTTAGGCACAGGCACAATGGTGGCAGACTTAAAGATGGATGGTACAGCTGCCTGGGCAAGCGAAACATTAAAGGTGTGAGTGAAGACACCCATGAGTTCCACAGCACAAGCTCTTAGCACACGGCCAGGTACACCATCAGGGCCAGCTGCCTTTCGTGCATTCACTTTGCTCAGCATGCAACTGATGTCCGAAGTGGAAAGTACAAGTGGGTTGTCTGGTGGAAGATCGTTTATAGAAGATATCTTGTTATAATGGTGATACGGTATACCGCTGTATTTAAAAATGTGGATGGGACCTAAAAATGATGTGCCAAATTTCTGTTCTGTTTAAGTATGAGGCCATAATGCTCATTCATGTGCATTTAAGAGAGCCACAGGGAGGGGGTGCTCTAAGAACTCACTGACTGGTAATATCACACTCTGAGAATGGGAGGGGAACAAACATGGGCCCAGTAGCCTTCACTCGACTCTGTGTTCACAGCCATAAGGCTTTATTTCTAAATGTGTGTGATTTTGAGCCTCAGTTCGCTGAAAAATCATCTATGTGCTGAACCACACATGCCTGTTAGTTGGCCAGCTGTGCTTCTAAACAGTGTAGAACCATCTTATTTTGTTTATTTTACAATTTTTCTGTTCCTCCAGCAGCAGTTGCTGAAATATGCTCTCTCAGAAAATATTTTTTTTGTCATCAACACCTTTGTGAGTATGCACTGTTGGGCTGTGCTAAGCTAAGACCACCTGCGAGAAACAATTTTCTGCAAAAGTAAAGGATTTTTTTTATGTATTTAACGAGTATTTGGATTTTTAAACCCCTCCCTTTGCATTAAACAGTTGTTCTATAATGTTTTTCAGCTGGAACTACATGTGATATCCTACCAGTTTCTTTAATAGAGTAATTCCTAAGCTGTGATTTAGCATCAGTAAATTTCACTCGGATGTGGACATGAACAATACATGTAGTGTACGTAAGAAATACTTGTAAATGATATATTTTGTCACCTACAAGCCTAGTCTAATACAGACACTGTCTGATCATCCTGGACACTTTATCATAAGTGGAACAATATATTCTGAGGGCCTTCATCCCTCCTGGGATTTTGTTTGTGCCATTGTATGAAGCCTGGGGTTAATCCAAGCTGATGCTGTTCCATGGGCACTGCAAATTTTGGATTTGGCTTGAGTTGTCAATACTCGGGTAATTTGGTGATTTATAATACACAGATTTAACGATATCATAGATTACTTTACAGCACATAACCACAGGTTTTAGGGAGCTCTTGTACAACAGCTGTTTACCCAGGCACTCTGGTGTGGTGTTACTGTTTCACTGTTGATTCTTTTTTCTCAGCAATAACTTTTAACATATCAAAGTTTCTCTCTAATTCACTATTTCTATCTCTCTTTCCATACCTGAGTGTTCGTATTCTGCAGTGTGGATCAGAGAGCAGTCTCTCTCCAGACTCTCCTGGATGATTGTATGTCAGATCCAGTTCTTTTAGAGTGGCAAACTTTGATTTCAGTGCTGAAGCCAGAAAGGAACAGCCTTTCTCAGTAATCATACACCAAGACAATCTGCAGAAAACAGGAAAACAGAGAGATAATTGAAGTAAATGATTCACAAACAGACAAAAGCCAGCTATTTCCAAACACTGCCAGAATAAAAGGAACATTTGTGCTTTCTGCTTGTTTCACTTAAATGTATTTGATATAAATTCATCTAAAATGACAACATGCTATTTTTTATTGTCAGAAATATGTTTGAATTCCTGAAAAGTTTAAATGCAGGAGAAAGAAATTCTGACATGATTCTGATGATGATTCTGACAAAGGTCTAGGGATAAAATAGAGTCTGTTATAAATGACAAAAAATAGTTTAAGAAAACAGCTGTATCTAGATGAGTGGTGTGTAGACGTTCATTAACAAGTTAAAACATCATCAATTTGACAGACAGCCCAGATCACTGGAAACAAACATCTTTGTTTTTAAATTAACAGAATTTCAGAGAAGCACTGAGTTTAACAGCTGAACATTTTCCATTCAGGAACAAATATTTACCTGAGTTTCTCTAGTTTACATTGTCGATGCTTTAGTCCTTCAGAGAGCTTCTTCACCCCTGAATCCTGCAGGTCATTTTTACTGAGGTCCAGTTCTCTCAGAGAACAGTTTTCTGATTGGAGAGCGGACCCCAGATTTTCACAAGACTTCTCCCTCAAATCACATAAAGCCAGTCTGAAACCAGAGGAAATATTTTAGAAGATAATTCTGATTCACATAAGAGAAGAGGCTGTTCAGTCTGTTAAATGTAATGAACACTGGCTAAAACAGTGGTGTATAATGTTAAACTGCAGAATGTTTAGGTTCCAAGCTTTATTTGTAAACTCTGGGTTTAAAAATAATAATAAACCCACAATGTTCAGGATCTGTGCAGTTACCAAGAAATTTCCATGGAAATACTTATGAATCATATTTCAGAACTGAGAATTAAATCCTAAATATACAGATCACATTGGTATTAGACTGGAATGAGCCTGAGATTTTTAATCCACCTTAACGATAAATGAGTTACTATGAAGTCTGAAGTAATAATTAACTTTATAAAACTTTATTGAAACCATATTCAGTATAATTCATTGGTTTTATGGACAAATTAATCTCTGTGAATCATGTAACTCAATGTATGTATTCATATTTAATGTTATATGGCAATATTTGATTATCAAATGTTCCTGTTTACATTCAGAGTTACAGGGAGAAGAGCAACAAAATGACCTTCATCAGAATAGATTTCTTACTAACAATCATTCAATAGCACCATCATGATGGCTGTTCATCCTACATACCGTTACAGTACAGAAATACTGACACACACCAGCTACAACCGTTTATTCTACATACAGTTACAGCACTGAAATACTGATACACACCAGCTACAGCCGTTTACTCCTCCATACAGTTACAGCACCGAAATACTGACACACACCAGCTACAGCCATTTACTCCTACATACAGTTACAGCACCGAAATACTGACACACACCAGCTACAGCAATTTACTCTTACATACAGTTACAGCACTGAAATACTGACAGACACCAGCTACAGCCATTTACTCCTACATACAGTTACACTACAGAAATACTGACACACACCAGCTACAACCATTTACTCCTACATACAGTTACAGCACTGAAATACTGACACACCCCAGCTGCAGCCGTTTACTCCTACATACAGTTACAGCACCGAAATACTGACACACACCAGCTACAGCCATTTACTCCCAATAGAGATACAGCACCGAAATACTGACACACACCAGCTGCAGCTGTTTACTCCTGCATACAGTTACACACTGAAATACTGACACACCCCAGCTACAGCCATTTACTCCTACATACAGTTACAGTACTGAAATACTGACAGACACCAGCTATAGCCATCTACTCCTACATACAGTTACAGCTTCAAAAAAATGACAGACACCAGCTACAGCCGTTTACTCCAACATATAGATACAGCACCAAAATACTGACACACACCAGTTATAGCCATTTGCTCCTACATACTGTTACAGCACTGAAATACTGACAGACACAAGCTATAGCCATCTACTCCTACATACAGTTACAGCACCAAAAACTGACACATACCAGCTACAGCAATTTACTCCTACATACAGATATAGCACTAAAATACTGACACACCAACTACACAACGACTTATTTTTTCTGCAGATGGAACTAACTCTAAATTCAGGAGAGCATGAAACTGCATGAAAATTAACACAGAGTGAAAGTGATATAAATCTAAATGTTTGGTGACTTCAATAGACTTCAGAGTCGCCGAGAAGCTGAATAGGGGAAACTAATGCCCGACGCGTTCTGCTGTTCAAACACCAGTCCAAGCTTCAGTTGATGTTGCTTTATTTTATATCAAATCTTCAACATTCAAACATTAAAAGAATCAATGAATCGGTCCACAGACATCCACAATCGACAACGGTATAAAATCCAATTCAAGCAGTTCACAGGCAAAGAAAATGTTCACATCGGCCAAGGCTACAGCGTTTTTGGACGGTCAGCAAAAAGTAGGCTTCCCCCATCACCCACTCACTTCCTCTCATCTAACAAGTGAACAGGTGATATTACAAACCATTACTGCCACCAACACCACGTGACCCAGTTAGCGCACGTCATCCCTTAGGTGAATTTTCCAAAGTCAAACAGTGAATTAAACTTACAGACAAGTTACATTTTAATCACATACATATATTTTTTTTCTCCTCAAACACATTGTTCCACCTTTAAAAATGTGGAGCTTCTCATATAACCAAACCAGAGAGAACAGCATTTCCCCACACTCATAGATATTTCCTTTAACTGTTGAACAAAAGTGGAGTGTTTATAGCAGAGGACCAGACTGGTACATTATTAATGATTAGTGTGAGATATTATTTACAGAAAGAGACACAGTCACCCTTTAGAGACAGAAACACAGCAGAGACAGGTGTCCAATTCAAACTGGATTTAGTCAGTGATTTTATAGAGTTTATATAGAAATATATAACTTCTGTTTTTACACTCAATACTAAATTCATAATAAATACCTGAGAGTCTCCAGTTTACAGTGTGGACTCTTCAGTGCAGCAGAGATCTTCTCCACTCCTGAATCCTGCAGGTCATTGTTACTGAGGTCCAGTTCTCTCAGAGAGCAGTTTTTTGATTGTAGAGCTGAGCTCAGTGTTTCACAGGATGTATTAGGTATTTTACACACAGCAAGTCTGCAAAGGGAGAATAAATACAACAGATTAAAACCCTACAATGAAAAATGGTTTATTTATATTTCTGTACAGTTTTTAATGTCCATCATTCCACAAAATAAACTTTATCACTGACCTGAGAGTCTCCAGTTTACAGTGTGGACTCTTCAGTCCTTCAGAGATCTTCTCCACTCCTAAATCCTGCAGGTTATTGTTACTGAGGTCCAGTTCTCTCAGAGAGCAGTTTTCTGATTGTAGAGCTGAGCTCAGTGTATCACAGGATGCATTAGAAAGCTGATTCATAGTAAGTCTGCCAATGGAAGAATAGATACAGCAAATCTTTCCCATCAGTGGAAAATGGTTTAGTTTAATTTTGTGCATAAAATTAGAAATCTATATTGTACATTGTGTTGGTATAAAGTTATAGTTAATATTAAGACTGACCTGAGAGTCTCCAGTTTACAGTGTGGATTCTTCAGTGCAGCAGAGATCTTCTCCACTCCTGAATCCTGCAGGTCATTTTTACTGAGGTCCAGTTCTCTCAGAGAGCAGTTTTCTGACTGTAGAGCTGAGCTCAGTGTTTCACAGGACGAATTATGTATTTTACACACTGCAAATCTGAAAAATTAAGAATAAATACAACTTACAAACCCCTCAGTGGAAGACAGCATATTTATATTTCTATGTTGCTATAATTCCACAAAATAAGCTTTAACACTGACTTGAGAGTCTCCAGTTTACAGTGTGGACTCTTCAGTCCTACAGAGATCTTTTCCATTCCTACATCCTCCAGGTAATTGTTACTAAGGTCCAGTTCTCTCAGAGAGCAGTTTTCTGATTGTAGAACTAAGCTCAGTGTTTCACAGGACACATTAGAAAGTTGATTCATAATAAGTCTGCAAACGAAAGTATAAATACAACAGATCTTAAAAACCCCTCAGTGGACAATGGTTTAATTTAATTACAGACACAAAATTAGAAATATATATTGTACATTGTGTTGATGTATTTTCCAGAATTACATTAAGTTAATATTTAACACTGACCTGAGAGTCTCCAGTTTACAGTGTGGACTCTTCAGTCCTTCAGAGATCTTCTCCACTCCTGAATCCTGCAGGTCATTGTTACTGAGGTCCAGTTCTCTCAGAGAGCAGTTTTCTGATTGTAGAGCTGCAGTTAAAGTAGTGATGGACTGTTGAGAGAGATTACAGCCAGCAAATCTACAACAGAGAGCAAACACAGTGATTAGAGCTGACACAGACAGTACAGAGTTACTGATCCAGGTTCAGTTTACTCTCTTCCTCTGAGTTCTACTCTTACAGCTTCTTACACCATGCTGTAAACCCACAGATAGACATGAACAGAACAAGTCTTCTCAGCTGCAGCATGTACAAATAGAAACATTAGGTTTACTTTAGTTTTCTGGTTTTAAAAGTTCTGTGTATAGTTTATTTTTTTACACTACAACTGGAAAATAGAACAACAAGGTGATATTACAGAAATGTTATTAGTGTTATGGTTTTGCCCACAGTGTGTGTGTTTAAATGTAGACCCATGCCACAGGCTGTTGTAGAACATTGTACCATTGAACAGCTTTAAGGCTATGGTGAAGTCTATTGAGTCCAGATTGTCGTTGTATCGATGATTTACATAAGATGTATCTGTCTGAATAAATTTTTGTGTGGATTATTTGTTGTAACTGTGTGTTGGTGCCATTTTTAGCCAGGTCTCACTTGTAAAGGAGATCAGTGATCTCAATGGGACTAACCTGTTTGAATAAAAGTTTAACCCCTTGAACTCTACTTATATAGGATTTTGCTATTCATTTTTTTTCAGTGCCTCTTTCAGACAAAATAAATGATTTTCTAATGGTATGCAGGGCACACAGATGCCCTCAGGCATTCATAAGCTATAAAGCTGAGAACACAAGTTGTGCTTTTACCCCCCAAACTGCGGGATTTGGGTAAATGTCCCCTCAGTTGATAAAAAATATTTTGTAATATTTTTAATATGTTCAGGCATGAATATCCCCCTCATTAGAGAAGGAGAATGCAAAGATCACAATGGGCCTAATTCATGAAACGTGAGCAGAACTAAATGGAAATTCTTTGTAAATCACTTTTCGTAAATGTCAGGATTCAATAGTGCGCTTGTACTCTCAAAATATTTGTAGGTAAGAACAACATTTAAACCTGCTCCTGAAAACATGTAAGGTGTGTGTAAAGCATCTGACATGGCTGAACTTTAACTAAAAGTAATTAAATAGTAATTAAAATATATGAACTAAATAATTCAATAATAAATAACACATTTTTAAAAAAGTCTAAAGAATTTTCACTCAGCAAATAGTCATCTTCGTAATACAGCTTGTTATTCAGAGCAACTTCCAGTAGCTAAAGGGCCGTTGTTTGTTAATTTCTTTTTGTTTCGGATGTGGTCAGACAGTTACTTAATGAATGTGGATTTATTAATTATATTTTATTAACAGATAGATCTCTGTAGCGAGAATTGTAACGTCTTTACAGATCATACAGGTTTAGCTGACAGTGATGAAGGAAGGAATATCTGGTAGGAATAAAAGGATCTGGTTATAAAAAGATCCTATTTTTCTGACCATTATGAATTTGTTTATCTGAATAATAAATCCTCTAATCATACTTTAGTTAAATATGGTGTTTCACAAGGATCAGTGCTTGGCCCTGTATTGTTCACACTCTACATGCTGCCAATGGGTAGACTAATCCGTAAGCATGGTATTCAATTCCACTGTTATGCTGATGACACACAACTGTAGATATCAGCCAAACCTAATGATGTTGCTTGTCTACGTAAAATAACAGAATGTCTAACTGAAATTAAAGACTGGATGATGCAAAATTTTCTCATGTTAAATTCTGATAAAACTGAAGTGTTGTTACTAGGTACAGATACGTCAGATACATTCACTCAGAAATGCTGCTATTAATCTTGATAATTCAACAGTAAAACACAATACCATCATTAAAAACTTAGGGGTAGCCTTTGATTCGACTCTCACATTTGATACCCACATATCCAATACAGTCAAAACCGCCTTCTTCCACCTACGCAATATTGCCAAAATCCTTAAAAGATGCAGAGAAACTAGTGCATGCTTTTATAACTTCACGTCTAGACTACTCTAATGCGCTCCTGGCAGGGAGCTCGTGCAAAGCGTTACACAAGCTTCAGTTAGTTCAAAATGCAGCAGCCAGGGTGCTCACTAGAGCTAGAAAATTCGAAAATATCACCCCAGTTCTCTCGTCCCTACACTGGCTACCTGTAAAATTTCACATTGACTATAAAATACTCCTCTTAGCTTATAAATCTCTAAATGGTTTAGGCCCGCAGTATCTTACTGAACTTCTCATACCTTATCGCCCGTCACGTACACTTTGTTCACAGGATGCCCATCTACTCTTTGTTCCTTGCTTTAAGAAAAACACAGCAGGAGGAAGAGCCTTTTCTCACAAAGCTCCTCAACTCTGGAATAGCCTTCCGGTTACTGTTCGGGGCTCAGACACACTCTCAATCTTTAAATCTAGATTAAAAACCTACCTTTTCAAACAAGCTTTTGGTTAATCATTCACTTTCAGGTTACTCCTTCTCTATTGGTGATCGAGCTGGTTTTCATATTATCACTGTTCTGTATTAACCCTGTCATATCACCATAGCTACAGCATTTTTAGTTAGCGTTCTGGTAACCACCAACCAGACTGCTTTTCTCTCTCTCTCTCTCTCTCTCTCTCTCGCCTGACCCGTGGAAGCTTTCTTTGCAGGACAACTTTGCCCCTGCTTTACCATTAACCTATAAACCCCTTTATTTTCCCCCTTGTCTGGTTTTCTTTCTCCTATCTCTCTCATGCTTCAAGACGCCCTGTTCCTGCTGCTCTCCTGGTGTTGCCCTAATTCAGCCCCTGACCCTGTGTGCCCTGTACAAGATCCTGGCCTTGTCTCACCTACAGTAACATGCTTGGCCATTCAATGTTGGCCATCTTTTATCTCAAATTATCTCTACACCTACTTTTACCTTTCACAGAATCACTGACCACCTCCTCCTTCCTCAGACTCATATATCACCAATATTCTACATTCACATTACACTAATGAGCCCTAGGCACATGTATACAGGGAGAAAAATTCAACCTGACCATTCACATTCATGTCACATGAAAATGAATCAGATACGTGTCTGATCTAGGACCACATATGAAAGTGACTCAAATCTGATTTGACAAAATTGATTCGATATGTTCACACAGCCCTGAAAAGATCAGATTTCAGTCACTTCATCCTTGTAATGTGAATGTAGCCTAATATTCCATTGCTGGTCTGTACCTCCATTAGTGAATGACATGTAGGTGACACTCACTGAGCTGTTCTGCAGTTAGAGATCGCTGGGATGAGTCTCTGATAACCCTCTTCTGATGTGCTGTATTTCTTCAGGTTCAGCTCCTTCCTCACTTTCTCTGAATGGAGACGGAGGTAGGCTACGACTGAGCACTCTGCAGGAGACAGCTGCTTTTTATAGCGTCTGTCTGGAGTTAGAGAGAGACAGGGGGAGACACTAAGTGACTGTAACTTTCTGAACAATCCACTGTTTTTCTTAAAAGACATTTAAAGTGTCCAGTGCTTGTGGGTTACTTATATTTTTATACTGTTGCTGTTTAATAAAAACCATGTACTGTATCTTTTTGGATGTTTAGTTTACTACATCATTTGAACACAGCAGCTGTCCCTCACACTGTGTGTAAATCTCATGATGAATGACCAATAGAAATCTGAGAGTTAAAAAGCTTGTTTCCTTCTCCTGTAAAGTCAGTGTTGTGGAGATTTCTGAGTGGGAGAAGAGGGTTGCATGGACAATCCAACAAAAGGGGCAGCACTTTGAACACATTTTATAAGTGGTCAGAAACTTCAGAGACTTCAAAATGGCCACCATGGTCACCACCCATCTTGAAAATTCCCCCACCTCTCATATACTATGTGCCACAAACAGGAAGTTAATATCACCAACCATTCCCATTTTATTAAGGTGTATCCATATAAATGGCCCACCCTGTATATTGTTACAATAAAGTCTGCTGTCTTATTGCATTTGTGTCCACCTCAGTCAGTCCACCCGGTCGTGACAATGTGTCATTGTATTGAACTGATATCAATGTCTTGTTTAGATTTTATGGAATTAGCTACAAAAATGTGTAATAAAAATGTTGATGTATTGAATAGATGTTTCTCCTACTGTATGTTTCTATAATCCAAAGATACTGCTGGGTTGTACTTATGATTAATCTGAACATGTTTAGGCTTTCACAGTGTGTGTAACGCTAATGAAATACATTCTAGGACATTATTTGATGCTGTCTCTCAGAATCCTGAAATTACACATCAGTATATCTTCTATTCATCCACAGGTGGATCCAAATATGGAAACTATAATTCATACAATGTTTATATTTAAACATTATTCATTAAAATGTTACCTTTTATGTTCCACACTGTAAACACCACTAATGCAATGAAGAAAAGTGAAAAGCAGATGATGACAATCTTCCAGGCAGCAAAAGGATTTTCTGAAACACAGACCATGTAACTTTTACAGCAGGATAAACACAGTTTGAGTGATAGTTTGAGAATAGGTCAATCATCTCTAAAATTATGTATTTAATTTAAAAATATGGATTTAATGATTACAGCATCCAGAAAAAACATCTTTCTGACAAAAAATGACAAAGC
This sequence comes from Hoplias malabaricus, assembly GCF_029633855.1. Classification (NCBI taxonomy): domain Eukaryota; kingdom Metazoa; phylum Chordata; class Actinopteri; order Characiformes; family Erythrinidae; genus Hoplias; species Hoplias malabaricus. The sequence goes on from NC_089805.1 coordinate 49,407,752, forward strand.
TGATGATTAATTAATCCATGAATAATATTAAACTGATAGTGATTGTTCTTACCCTTAACTTCTACATACAGACTGATGCCATCATATGAGGATGTTGATGGGTCCTCAACAAAACACTTGTACAGTCCTTCATCAGAAGATCGAACTGAAGAGAGTTTCAGTGATGTGTTCCCTTTCCACAGCTCTTCTATAAACAGAGCTGTCCTCCCTCTGTACGACTCCAACTGCTGCTCATTCCTGTCTCTAAGATCTTCATACAGATGCACCAGTCTGTTGGCTTGAGGCAGATCTAATCTGATCCACTCCACTGTCTTATCCACAGCACTGATGAGGGGTTGGAGAGAACAGGGCAGAACCAGGTCTTTATCAACTTCAACCACAAGAGGAGCACGTGGTCCAACTACTTTAAACTGCTCTGAAAAAAAACAAAAAACAAGTACAATATGTTATAAAACATATTATATTTTGTTGTTTTCTAGCTTTTAACACACCAATCAAAGGCCTTCTATTCACCATTAGACCAAGGTTTAATAATATAAAATAAACAGATATAATAATTTGTGTTCATCAAACATTTAGTGAAAGTGTTTACAGTTTCTCAGTTCATGCTTTTTCTTTACTTCTTTGTAGCTTCTATCGTTAGACATGTGCTTCTTTATAAACATTTGCCTTTCCTCTACACTCTATCGACTGTTTTATATATGCATACATTTTGTCACGTTCTGCCTAAAACCAAGTAATAACCCAAGCAGTCTTTATATTATCAACTGTTGTGTGTATTTGAGGCTGTAAGTAATAACCCATTTCAGTTCTTAGAACCGTTATAAATAAACTAAATTATTTGTACTGTTTAGTATTCCGCGTTATTAGAGTTAGCAGTAACTACTATTCATTCATACATGGTTTAAGAATCTGTAGATGTGATAAAAGAATTAGCTGCAGGTTTATTAAGCACAATACTTGAAGAGAGGTCAAAACCAGAAATATTACAAAACCTGAAAATCAGTGCAGCGAGACAAACATGTACAAAAAAAAGACAAACAAACAAACAAAAAAAAAAAGAGTAGCAGACAAAAAGTGAGAAAATCACAAACATATTTCAGAAACAGAAAGCTCAGAATTGCAGAAGTAGCACAAACAATACTTTGCAACTATGAAAACAAAACTAAGAGCACTAAGTAACATTCAGTTCAAGGTCGCCGTGTGTCTGGAGAACACACCACTATTGCACCACTATTCCACGTCATGGCATGGTGGCACGGTGGCTTAGTGGTGAGCACCTTCACCTCCCAGCGCTGGGATCTTGGGTTCAAGTGCCATCTGGGTGGAGCTTCCATGTACTCCCTGTGTTTGTTTGGGTTTCCTCCAGGATCTTTGGTTTCCTTCCACAGTCCAAAAACATGGGCGTAGGGTGAATTGGTTTCTGTAATAACTGTCCTGGTGTGTGAATGTCTCTATGTATGTGTGTGTGTGCCCAGATATGGATTGGCGCTCTGTCCTGGGTGCCGGATGCAGTCCTCCAGGTGGAAGGTGGTTCCTGGTCGAGAGTATACTGTGAATGTTTGGCTGCCACTTCTCACCAGTGTGTGTTGAATGGAATGGCATTCTGAACGGTGTTGATTGTAAAGCGTACTTGGGTATCTAGGAAGGCAATGTATAAGTATAAAAATAATAATAATAACACCAACTATTCCGATGGTATCATTAGTGCAGTATTTCTGGTGCTATATATGATGACGGTATCATTAGTGCGGTATTGCTGGTGTTGTATATGATGACCTTATCATTAGTGCAGTATTTCCGGTGTTATATATGATGACCTTATCATTAGTGCGGTATTTCTGGTGTTATATATGATGACCGTATCATTAAAGTAGTATTTCTGGTGTTGTATATGATGACCATATCATTAGAGCAGTATTTCTGGTGTTAAATTATGATGACCGTATAATTAGTGCAGTATTTCTGGTGTTGTATATAATGACCATATCATTAGTGCAGTATTTCTGGTGTTGTATATGATGACCTTATCATTAGTGCAGTATTTCTGGTGTTGTATATAATGACCATATCATTAGTGCAGTATTTCTGGTGTTGTATATGATGACCTTATCATTAGTGCAGTATTTCTGGTGTTGTATATAATGACCATATCATTACTGCAGTATTTCTGGTGTTGTATATGATGACTGTATCATTAGTGCAGTATTTCTGGTGTTAAATTATGATGACCGTATAATTAGTGCAGTATTTCTGATGTTGTATATAATGACCATATCATTAGTGCAGTATTTCTGGTGTTAAATTATGATGACCGCATAATTAGTGCAGTATTTCTGGTGTTGTATATGATGACCTTATCATTAGTGTGGTATTTCTGGTGTTATATATGATGACCTTATCATTAGTGCGGTATTTCTGGTGTTATATGTGATGACCTTATCATTAGTGCAGTATTTCTGGTGTTATATATGATGACCTTATCATTAGTGTGGTATTTCTGGTGTTGTATATAAATGACCTTATCATTAGCGCGGTATTTCTGGTGTTGTATATGATGACCTTATCATTAGTGCGGTATTTCTGGTGTTGTATATGATGACCTTATCATTAGTGCAGTATTTCTGGTGCTATATATGATGACCTTATCATTAGTGCGGTATTTCTGGTGTTGTATATGATGACCTTATCATTAGTGTGGTATTTCTGGTGTTATATATGATGACCTTATCATTAGTGCAGTATTTCTGGTGCTATATGTGATGACCTTATCATTAGTGCAGTATTTCTGGTGTTATATATGATGACCTTATCATTACTGCGGTATTTCTGGTGTTATATATGATGACCTTATCATTAGTGCGGTATTTCTGGTGTTGTATATGATGACCTTATCATTAGTGTGGTATTTCTGGTGTTATATATGATGACCTTATCATTAGTGTGGTATTTCTGGTGTTATATATGATGACCTTATCATTAGTGCAGTATTTCTAGTGCTATATATGATGACCTTATCATTAGTGCAGTATTTCTGGTGCTATATGTGATGACCTTATCATTAGTGCAGTATTTCTGGTGCTATATATGATGACCTTATCATTAGTGCAGTATTTCTGGTGTTGTATATGATGACCTTATCATTAGTGTGGTATTTCTGGTGTTATATATGATGACCTTATCATTAGTGCAGTATTTCTGGTGCTATATATGATGACCTTATCATTAGTGCAGTATTTCTGGTGCTATATATGATGACCTTATCATTAGTGCGGTATTTCTGGTGTTATATATGATGACCTTATCATTAGTGCAGTATTTCTGGTGCTATATGTGATGACCTTATCATTAGTGCAGTATTTCTGGTGCTATATATGATGACCTTATCATTAGTGCGGTATTTCTGGTGTTATATATGATGACCTTATCATTAGTGCAGTATTTCTGGTGCTATATATGATGACCTTATCATTAGTGCAGTATTTCTGGTGTTATATATGATGACCTTATCATTAGTGCGGTATTTCTGGTGTTATATATGATGACCTTATCATTAGTGCAGTATTTCTGGTGCTATATATGATGACCTTATCATTAGTGCAGTATTTCTGGTGTTATATATGATGACCTTATCATTAGTGCGGTATTTCTGGTGTTATATATGATGACCTTATCATTAGTGCAGTATTTCTGGTGCTATATATGATGACCTTATCATTAGTGCAGTATTTCTGGTGCTATATATCATGACCTTATCATTAGTGTAGTATTTCTGGTGTTATATATGATGACCTTATCATTAGTGCAGTATTTCTGGTGCTATATATGATGACCTTATCATTAGTGCAGTATTTCTGGTGCTATATATGATGACCTTATCATTAGTGCGGTATTTCTGGTGTTGTATAAAATGACCGTATCATTAGTGCGGTATTTCTGGTGCTATATATGATGACCTTATCATTAGTGCGGTATTTCTGGTGTTATATATGATGACCTTATCATTAGTGCAGTATTTCTGGTGCTATATATGATGACCTTATCATTAGTGCAGTATTTCTGGTGCTATATATGATGACCTTATCATTAGTGCGGTATTTCTGGTGTTGTATATAATGACCGTATCATTAGTGCGGTATTTCTGGTGTTATATATGATGACCTTATCATTAGTGTGGTATTTCTGGTGTTATATATGATGACCTTATCATTAGTGCGGTATTTCTGGTGCTATATATGATGACCTTATCATTAGTGCGGTATTTCTGGTGTTGTATATAATGACCTTATCATTAGTGCGGTATTTCTGGTGTTATATATGATGACCTTATCATTAGTGTGGTATTTCTGGTGTTATATATGATGACCTTATCATTAGTGCAGTATTTCTGGTGCTATATATGATGACCTTATCATTAGTGCAGTATTTCTGGTGCTATATATGATGACCTTATCATTAGTGCGGTATTTCTGGTGTTTTATATGATGACCTTATCATTAGTGCGGTATTTCTGGTGTTATATATGATGACCTTATCATTAGTGCGGTATTTCTGGTGTTATATATGATGACCTTATCATTAGTGCAGTATTTCTGGTGCTATATATGATGACCTTATCATTAGTGCAGTATTTCTGGTGTTATATATGATGACCTTATCATTAGTGCGGTATTTCTGGTGTTATATATGATGACCTTATCATTAGTGCAGTATTTCTGGTGCTATATATGATGACCTTATCATTAGTGCAGTATTTCTGGTGCTATATATCATGACCTTATCATTAGTGTAGTATTTCTGGTGTTATATATGATGACCTTATCATTAGTGCAGTATTTCTGGTGCTATATATGATGACCTTATCATTAGTGCAGTATTTCTGGTGCTATATATGATGACCTTATCATTAGTGCGGTATTTCTGGTGTTGTATATAATGACCGTATCATTAGTGCGGTATTTCTGGTGTTATATATGATGACCTTATCATTAGTGTGGTATTTCTGGTGTTATATATGATGACCTTATCATTAGTGCAGTATTTCTGGTGTTGTATGTGATGACCTTATGATTAGTGCGGTATTTCTGGTGTTATATATGATGACCTTATCATTAGTGCAGTATTTGTGGTGTTATATGTGATGACCTTATCATTAGTGCAGTATTTCTGGTGTTATATATGATGACCTTATCATTAGTGTGGTATTTCTGGTGTTGTATATAAATGACCTTATCATTAGCGCGGTATTTCTGGTGTTGTATATGATGACCTTATCATTAGTGCGGTATTTCTGGTGTTGTATATGATGACCTTATCATTAGTGCAGTATTTCTGGTGCTATATATGATGACCTTATCATTAGTGCGGTATTTCTGGTGTTGTATATGATGACCTTATCATTAGTGTGGTATTTCTGGTGTTATATATGATGACCTTATCATTAGTGCAGTATTTCTGGTGCTATATGTGATGACCTTATCATTAGTGCAGTATTTCTGGTGTTATATATGATGACCTTATCATTACTGCGGTATTTCTGGTGTTATATATGATGACCTTATCATTAGTGCGGTATTTCTGGTGTTGTATATGATGACCTTATCATTAGTGTGGTATTTCTGGTGTTATATATGATGACCTTATCATTAGTGTGGTATTTCTGGTGTTATATATGATGACCTTATCATTAGTGCAGTATTTCTAGTGCTATATATGATGACCTTATCATTAGTGCAGTATTTCTGGTGCTATATGTGATGACCTTATCATTAGTGCAGTATTTCTGGTGCTATATGTGATGACCTTATCATTAGTGCAGTATTTCTGGTGCTATATATGATGACCTTATCATTAGTGCAGTATTTCTGGTGTTGTATATGATGACCTTATCATTAGTGTGGTATTTCTGGTGTTATATATGATGACCTTATCATTAGTGCAGTATTTCTGGTGCTATATGTGATGACCTTATCATTAGTGCAGTATTTCTGGTGCTATATATGATGACCTTATCATTAGTGCGGTATTTCTGGTGTTATATATGATGACCTTATCATTAGTGCAGTATTTCTGGTGCTATATGTGATGACCTTATCATTAGTGCAGTATTTCTGGTGCTATATATGATGACCTTATCATTAGTGCGGTATTTCTGGTGTTATATATGATGACCTTATCATTAGTGCAGTATTTCTGGTGCTATATATGATGACCTTATCATTAGTGCAGTATTTTTGGTGTTATATATGATGACCTTATCATTAGTGCGGTATTTCTGGTGTTATATATGATGACCTTATCATTAGTGCAGTATTTCTGGTGCTATATATGATGACCTTATCATTAGTGCAGTATTTCTGGTGTTATATATGATGACCTTATCATTAGTGCGGTATTTCTGGTGTTATATATGATGACCTTATCATTAGTGCAGTATTTCTGGTGCTATATATGATGACCTTATCATTAGTGCAGTATTTCTGGTGCTATATATCATGACCTTATCATTAGTGTAGTATTTCTGGTGTTATATATGATGACCTTATCATTAGTGCAGTATTTCTGGTGCTATATATGATGACCTTATCATTAGTGCAGTATTTCTGGTGCTATATATGATGACCTTATCATTAGTGCGGTATTTCTGGTGTTGTATAAAATGACCGTATCATTAGTGCGGTATTTCTGGTGTTATATATGATGACCTTATCATTAGTGTGGTATTTCTGGTGTTATATATGATGACCTTATCATTAGTGCGGTATTTCTGGTGCTATATATGATGACCTTATCATTAGTGCGGTATTTCTGGTGTTGTATATAATGACCTTATCATTAGTGCGGTATTTCTGGTGTTATATATGATGACCTTATCATTAGTGTGGTATTTCTGGTGTTATATATGATGACCTTATCATTAGTGCAGTATTTCTGGTGCTATATATGATGACCTTATCATTAGTGCAGTATTTCTGGTGCTATATATGATGACCTTATCATTAGTGCGGTATTTCTGGTGTTTTATATGATGACCTTATCATTAGTGCGGTATTTCTGGTGTTATATATGATGACCTTATCATTAGTGCGGTATTTCTGGTGTTATATATGATGACCTTATCATTAGTGCAGTATTTCTGGTGCTATATATGATGACCTTATCATTAGTGCAGTATTTCTGGTGTTATATATGATGACCTTATCATTAGTGCGGTATTTCTGGTGTTATATATGATGACCTTATCATTAGTGCAGTATTTCTGGTGCTATATATGATGACCTTATCATTAGTGCAGTATTTCTGGTGCTATATATCATGACCTTATCATTAGTGTAGTATTTCTGGTGTTATATATGATGACCTTATCATTAGTGCAGTATTTCTGGTGCTATATATGATGACCTTATCATTAGTGCAGTATTTCTGGTGCTATATATGATGACCTTATCATTAGTGCGGTATTTCTGGTGTTGTATATAATGACCGTATCATTAGTGCGGTATTTCTGGTGTTATATATGATGACCTTATCATTAGTGTGGTATTTCTGGTGTTATATATGATGACCTTATCATTAGTGCGGTATTTCTGGTGCTATATATGATGACCTTATCATTAGTGCGGTATTTCTGGTGTTGTATATAATGACCTTATCATTAGTGCGGTATTTCTGGTGTTATATATGATGACCTTATCATTAGTGTGGTATTTCTGGTGTTATATATGATGACCTTATCATTAGTGCAGTATTTCTGGTGCTATATATGATGACCTTATCATTAGTGCAGTATTTCTGGTGCTATATATGATGACCTTATCATTAGTGCGGTATTTCTGGTGTTGTATATAATGACCGTATCATTAGTGCGGTATTTCTGGTGTTATATATGATGACCTTATCATTAGTGTGGTATTTCTGGTGTTATATATGATGACCTTATCATTAGTGCAGTATTTCTGGTGTTGTATGTGATGACCTTATGATTAGTGCGGTATTTCTGGTGTTATATATGATGACCTTATCATTAGTGCAGTATTTGTGGTGTTAAATGTGATGACCTTATCATTAGTGCAGTATTTCTGGTGTTATATATGATGACCTTATCATTAGTGTGGTATTTCTGGTGTTGTATATAAATGACCTTATCATTAGCGCGGTATTTCTGGTGTTGTATATGATGACCTTATCATTAGTGCGGTATTTCTGGTGTTGTATATGATGACCTTATCATTAGTGCAGTATTTCTGGTGCTATATATGATGACCTTATCATTAGTGCGGTATTTCTGGTGTTGTATATGATGACCTTATCATTAGTGTGGTATTTCTGGTGTTATATATGATGACCTTATCATTAGTGCAGTATTTCTGGTGCTATATGTGATGACCTTATCATTAGTGCAGTATTTCTGGTGTTATATATGATGACCTTATCATTACTGCGGTATTTCTGGTGTTATATATGATGACCTTATCATTAGTGCGGTATTTCTGGTGTTGTATATGATGACCTTATCATTAGTGTGGTATTTCTGGTGTTATATATGATGACCTTATCATTAGTGTGGTATTTCTGGTGTTATATATGATGACCTTATCATTAGTGCAGTATTTCTAGTGCTATATATGATGACCTTATCATTAGTGCAGTATTTCTGGTGCTATATGTGATGACCTTATCATTAGTGCAGTATTTCTGGTGCTATATGTGATGACCTTATCATTAGTGCAGTATTTCTGGTGCTATATATGATGACCTTATCATTAGTGCGGTATTTCTGGTGTTATATATGATGACCTTATCATTAGTGCAGTATTTCTGGTGCTATATGTGATGACCTTATCATTAGTGCAGTATTTCTGGTGCTATATATGATGACCTTATCATTAGTGCGGTATTTCTGGTGTTATATATGATGACCTTATCATTAGTGCAGTATTTCTGGTGCTATATATGATGACCTTATCATTAGTGCAGTATTTTTGGTGTTATATATGATGACCTTATCATTAGTGCGGTATTTCTGGTGTTATATATGATGACCTTATCATTAGTGCAGTATTTCTGGTGCTATATATGATGACCTTATCATTAGTGCAGTATTTCTGGTGTTATATATGATGACCTTATCATTAGTGCGGTATTTCTGGTGTTATATATGATGACCTTATCATTAGTGCAGTATTTCTGGTGCTATATATGATGACCTTATCATTAGTGCAGTATTTCTGGTGCTATATATCATGACCTTATCATTAGTGTAGTATTTCTGGTGTTATATATGATGACCTTATCATTAGTGCAGTATTTCTGGTGCTATATATGATGACCTTATCATTAGTGCAGTATTTCTGGTGCTATATATGATGACCTTATCATTAGTGCGGTATTTCTGGTGTTGTATATAATGACCGTATCATTAGTGCGGTATTTCTGGTGTTATATATGATGACCTTATCATTAGTGTGGTATTTCTGGTGTTATATATGATGACCTTATCATTAGTGCGGTATTTCTGGTGCTATATATGATGACCTTATCATTAGTGCGGTATTTCTGGTGTTGTATATAATGACCTTATCATTAGTGCGGTATTTCTGGTGTTATATATGATGACCTTATCATTAGTGTGGTATTTCTGGTGTTATATATGATGACCTTATCATTAGTGCAGTATTTCTGGTGCTATATATGATGACCTTATCATTAGTGCAGTATTTCTGGTGCTATATATGATGACCTTATCATTAGTGCGGTATTTCTGGTGTTTTATATGATGACCTTATCATTAGTGCGGTATTTCTGGTGTTATATATGATGACCTTATCATTAGTGCGGTATTTCTGGTGTTATATATGATGACCTTATCATTAGTGCAGTATTTCTGGTGCTATATATGATGACCTTATCATTAGTGCAGTATTTCTGGTGTTATATATGATGACCTTATCATTAGTGCGGTATTTCTGGTGTTATATATGATGACCTTATCATTAGTGCAGTATTTCTGGTGCTATATATGATGACCTTATCATTAGTGCAGTATTTCTGGTGCTATATATCATGACCTTATCATTAGTGTAGTATTTCTGGTGTTATATATGATGACCTTATCATTAGTGCAGTATTTCTGGTGCTATATATGATGACCTTATCATTAGTGCGGTATTTCTGGTGTTGTATATAATGACCGTATCATTAGTGCGGTATTTCTGGTGTTATATATGATGACCTTATCATTAGTGTGGTATTTCTGGTGTTATATATGATGACCTTATCATTAGTGCAGTATTTCTGGTGTTGTATGTGATGACCTTATGATTAGTGCGGTATTTCTGGTGTTATATATGATGACCTTATCATTAGTGCAGTATTTGTGGTGTTAAATGTGATGACCTTATCATTAGTGCAGTATTTCTGGTGTTATATATGATGACCTTATCATTAGTGTGGTATTTCTGGTGTTGTATATAAATGACCTTATCATTAGCGCGGTATTTCTGGTGTTGTATATGATGACCTTATCATTAGTGCGGTATTTCTGGTGTTGTATATGATGACCTTATCATTAGTGCAGTATTTCTGGTGCTATATATGATGACCTTATCATTAGTGCGGTATTTCTGGTGTTGTATATGATGACCTTATCATTAGTGTGGTATTTCTGGTGTTATATATGATGACCTTATCATTAGTGCAGTATTTCTGGTGCTATATGTGATGACCTTATCATTAGTGCAGTATTTCTGGTGTTATATATGATGACCTTATCATTACTGCGGTATTTCTGGTGTTATATATGATGACCTTATCATTAGTGCGGTATTTCTGGTGTTGTATATGATGACCTTATCATTAGTGTGGTATTTCTGGTGTTATATATGATGACCTTATCATTAGTGTGGTATTTCTGGTGTTATATATGATGACCTTATCATTAGTGCAGTATTTCTAGTGCTATATATGATGACCTTATCATTAGTGCAGTATTTCTGGTGCTATATGTGATGACCTTATCATTAGTGCAGTATTTCTGGTGCTATATGTGATGACCTTATCATTAGTGCAGTATTTCTGGTGCTATATATGATGACCTTATCATTAGTGCAGTATTTCTGGTGTTGTATATGATGACCTTATCATTAGTGTGGTATTTCTGGTGTTATATATGATGACCTTATCATTAGTGCAGTATTTCTGGTGCTATATGTGATGACCTTATCATTAGTGCAGTATTTCTGGTGCTATATATGATGACCTTATCATTAGTGCGGTATTTCTGGTGTTATATATGATGACCTTATCATTAGTGCAGTATTTCTGGTGCTATATGTGATGACCTTATCATTAGTGCAGTATTTCTGGTGCTATATATGATGACCTTATCATTAGTGCGGTATTTCTGGTGTTATATATGATGACCTTATCATTAGTGCAGTATTTCTGGTGCTATATATGATGACCTTATCATTAGTGCAGTATTTTTGGTGTTATATATGATGACCTTATCATTAGTGCGGTATTTCTGGTGTTATATATGATGACCTTATCATTAGTGCAGTATTTCTGGTGCTATATATGATGACCTTATCATTAGTGCAGTATTTCTGGTGTTATATATGATGACCTTATCATTAGTGCGGTATTTCTGGTGTTATATATGATGACCTTATCATTAGTGCAGTATTTCTGGTGCTATATATGATGACCTTATCATTAGTGCAGTATTTCTGGTGCTATATATCATGACCTTATCATTAGTGTAGTATTTCTGGTGTTATATATGATGACCTTATCATTAGTGCAGTATTTCTGGTGCTATATATGATGACCTTATCATTAGTGCAGTATTTCTGGTGCTATATATGATGACCTTATCATTAGTGCGGTATTTCTGGTGTTGTATATAATGACCGTATCATTAGTGCGGTATTTCTGGTGTTATATATGATGACCTTATCATTAGTGTGGTATTTCTGGTGTTATATATGATGACCTTATCATTAGTGCGGTATTTCTGGTGCTATATATGATGACCTTATCATTAGTGCGGTATTTCTGGTGTTGTATATAATGACCTTATCATTAGTGCGGTATTTCTGGTGTTATATATGATGACCTTATCATTAGTGTGGTATTTCTGGTGTTATATATGATGACCTTATCATTAGTGCAGTATTTCTGGTGCTATATATGATGACCTTATCATTAGTGCAGTATTTCTGGTGCTATATATGATGACCTTATCATTAGTGCGGTATTTCTGGTGTTTTATATGATGACCTTATCATTAGTGCGGTATTTCTGGTGTTATATATGATGACCTTATCATTAGTGCGGTATTTCTGGTGTTATATATGATGACCTTATCATTAGTGCAGTATTTCTGGTGCTATATATGATGACCTTATCATTAGTGCAGTATTTCTGGTGTTATATATGATGACCTTATCATTAGTGCGGTATTTCTGGTGTTATATATGATGACCTTATCATTAGTGCAGTATTTCTGGTGCTATATATGATGACCTTATCATTAGTGCAGTATTTCTGGTGCTATATATCATGACCTTATCATTAGTGTAGTATTTCTGGTGTTATATATGATGACCTTATCATTAGTGCAGTATTTCTGGTGCAATATATGATGACCTTATCATTAGTGCAGTATTTCTGGTGCTATATATGATGACCTTATCATTAGTGCGGTATTTCTGGTGTTGTATATAATGACCGTATCATTAGTGCGGTATTTCTGGTGTTATATATGATGACCTTATCATTAGTGTGGTATTTCTGGTGTTATATATGATGACCTTATCATTAGTGCGGTATTTCTGGTGCTATATATGATGACCTTATCATTAGTGCGGTATTTCTGGTGTTGTATATAATGACCTTATCATTAGTGCGGTATTTCTGGTGTTATATATGATGACCTTATCATTAGTGTGGTATTTCTGGTGTTATATATGATGACCTTATCATTAGTGCAGTATTTCTGGTGCTATATATGATGACCTTATCATTAGTGCAGTATTTCTGGTGCTATATATGATGACCTTATCATTAGTGCGGTATTTCTGGTGTTATATATGATGACCTTATCATTAGTGCGATATTTCTGGTGCTATATATCATGACCTTATCATTAGTGTGGTATTTCTGGTGTTATATATGATGACCTTATCATTAGTGCAGTATTTCTGGTGCTATATATGATGACCTTATCATTAGTGCAGTATTTCTGGTGCTATATATGATGACCGTATCATTAGTGCGGTATTTCTGGTTTTATATATGATGACCTTATCATTAGTGTAGTATTTCTGGTGTTATATATGATGACCTTATCATTAGTGCGGTATTTCTGGTGTTATATATGATGACCTTATCATTAGTGTGGTATTTCTGGTGTTATATATGATGACCTTATCATTAGTGCGGTATTTCTGGTGCTATATATGATGACCTTATCATTAGTGCGGTATTTCTGGTGTTGTATATAATGACCTTATCATTAGTGCGGTATTTCTGGTGTTATATATGATGACCTTATCATTAGTGTGGTATTTCTGGTGTTATATATGATGACCTTATCATTAGTGCAGTATTTCTGGTGCTATATATGATGACCTTATCATTAGTGCAGTATTTCTGGTGCTATATATGATGACCTTATCATTAGTGCGGTATTTCTGGTGTTATATATGATGACCTTATCATTAGTGCGATATTTCTGGTGCTATATATCATGACCTTATCATTAGTGTGGTATTTCTGGTGTTATATATGATGACCTTATCATTAGTGCAGTATTTCTGGTGCTATATATGATGACCTTATCATTAGTGCAGTATTTCTGGTGCTATATATGATGACCGTATCATTAGTGCGGTATTTCTGGTTTTATATATGATGACCGTATCATTAGTGCGGTATTTCTGGTTTTATATATGATGACCTTATCATTAGTGTAGTATTTCTGGTGTTGTATATGATGACCTTATCATTAGTGCGGTATTTCTGGTGTTGTATATGATGACCTTATAATTAGTGCGGTATTTCTGGTGTTATATATGATGACCTTATCATTAGTGCGGTATTTCTGGTGTTATATATGATGACCTTATCATTAGTGCGGTATTTCTGGTGTTATATATGATGACCTTATCATTAGTGCAGTATTTCTGGTGTTGTATATGATGACCTTATCATTAGTGTGGTATTTCTGGTGTTATATATGATGACCTTATCATTAGTGCAGTATTTCTGGTGCTATATGTGATGACCTTATCATTAGTGCAGTATTTCTGGTGCTATATATGATGACCTTATCATTAGTGCGGTATTTCTGGTGTTATATATGATGACCTTATCATTAGTGCAGTATTTCTGGTGCTATATGTGATGACCTTATCATTAGTGCAGTATTTCTGGTGCTATATATGATGACCTTATCATTAGTGCGGTATTTCTGGTGTTATATATGATGACCTTATCATTAGTGCAGTATTTCTGGTGCTATATATGATGACCTTATCATTAGTGCAGTATTTTTGGTGTTATATATGATGACCTTATCATTAGTGCGGTATTTCTGGTGTTATATATGATGACCTTATCATTAGTGCAGTATTTCTGGTGCTATATATGATGACCTTATCATTAGTGCAGTATTTCTGGTGTTATATATGATGACCTTATCATTAGTGCGGTATTTCTGGTGTTATATATGATGACCTTATCATTAGTGCAGTATTTCTGGTGCTATATATGATGACCTTATCATTAGTGCAGTATTTCTGGTGCTATATATCATGACCTTATCATTAGTGTAGTATTTCTGGTGTTATATATGATGACCTTATCATTAGTGCAGTATTTCTGGTGCTATATATGATGACCTTATCATTAGTGCAGTATTTCTGGTGCTATATATGATGACCTTATCATTAGTGCGGTATTTCTGGTGTTGTATATAATGACCGTATCATTAGTGCGGTATTTCTGGTGTTATATATGATGACCTTATCATTAGTGTGGTATTTCTGGTGTTATATATGATGACCTTATCATTAGTGCGGTATTTCTGGTGCTATATATGATGACCTTATCATTAGTGCGGTATTTCTGGTGTTGTATATAATGACCTTATCATTAGTGCGGTATTTCTGGTGTTATATATGATGACCTTATCATTAGTGTGGTATTTCTGGTGTTATATATGATGACCTTATCATTAGTGCAGTATTTCTGGTGCTATATATGATGACCTTATCATTAGTGCAGTATTTCTGGTGCTATATATGATGACCTTATCATTAGTGCGGTATTTCTGGTGTTTTATATGATGACCTTATCATTAGTGCGGTATTTCTGGTGTTATATATGATGACCTTATCATTAGTGCGGTATTTCTGGTGTTATATATGATGACCTTATCATTAGTGCAGTATTTCTGGTGCTATATATGATGACCTTATCATTAGTGCAGTATTTCTGGTGTTATATATGATGACCTTATCATTAGTGCGGTATTTCTGGTGTTATATATGATGACCTTATCATTAGTGCAGTATTTCTGGTGCTATATATGATGACCTTATCATTAGTGCAGTATTTCTGGTGCTATATATCATGACCTTATCATTAGTGTAGTATTTCTGGTGTTATATATGATGACCTTATCATTAGTGCAGTATTTCTGGTGCAATATATGATGACCTTATCATTAGTGCAGTATTTCTGGTGCTATATATGATGACCTTATCATTAGTGCGGTATTTCTGGTGTTGTATATAATGACCGTATCATTAGTGCGGTATTTCTGGTGTTATATATGATGACCTTATCATTAGTGTGGTATTTCTGGTGTTATATATGATGACCTTATCATTAGTGCGGTATTTCTGGTGCTATATATGATGACCTTATCATTAGTGCGGTATTTCTGGTGTTGTATATAATGACCTTATCATTAGTGCGGTATTTCTGGTGTTATATATGATGACCTTATCATTAGTGTGGTATTTCTGGTGTTATATATGATGACCTTATCATTAGTGCAGTATTTCTGGTGCTATATATGATGACCTTATCATTAGTGCAGTATTTCTGGTGCTATATATGATGACCTTATCATTAGTGCGGTATTTCTGGTGTTATATATGATGACCTTATCATTAGTGCGATATTTCTGGTGCTATATATCATGACCTTATCATTAGTGTGGTATTTCTGGTGTTATATATGATGACCTTATCATTAGTGCAGTATTTCTGGTGCTATATATGATGACCTTATCATTAGTGCAGTATTTCTGGTGCTATATATGATGACCGTATCATTAGTGCGGTATTTCTGGTTTTATATATGATGACCTTATCATTAGTGTAGTATTTCTGGTGTTATATATGATGACCTTATCATTAGTGCGGTATTTCTGGTGTTATATATGATGACCTTATCATTAGTGTGGTATTTCTGGTGTTATATATGATGACCTTATCATTAGTGCGGTATTTCTGGTGCTATATATGATGACCTTATCATTAGTGCGGTATTTCTGGTGTTGTATATAATGACCTTATCATTAGTGCGGTATTTCTGGTGTTATATATGATGACCTTATCATTAGTGTGGTATTTCTGGTGTTATATATGATGACCTTATCATTAGTGCAGTATTTCTGGTGCTATATATGATGACCTTATCATTAGTGCAGTATTTCTGGTGCTATATATGATGACCTTATCATTAGTGCGGTATTTCTGGTGTTATATATGATGACCTTATCATTAGTGCGATATTTCTGGTGCTATATATCATGACCTTATCATTAGTGTGGTATTTCTGGTGTTATATATGATGACCTTATCATTAGTGCAGTATTTCTGGTGCTATATATGATGACCTTATCATTAGTGCAGTATTTCTGGTGCTATATATGATGACCGTATCATTAGTGCGGTATTTCTGGTTTTATATATGATGACCGTATCATTAGTGCGGTATTTCTGGTTTTATATATGATGACCTTATCATTAGTGTAGTATTTCTGGTGTTGTATATGATGACCTTATCATTAGTGCGGTATTTCTGGTGTTGTATATGATGACCTTATAAT
This sequence comes from Hoplias malabaricus, assembly GCF_029633855.1. NCBI lineage: Eukaryota > Metazoa > Chordata > Actinopteri > Characiformes > Erythrinidae > Hoplias > Hoplias malabaricus. The sequence goes on from NC_089805.1 coordinate 49,424,880, forward strand.
TAGTGCGGTATTTCTGGTGTTATATATGATGACCTTATCATTAGTGCGGTATTTCTGGTGTTATATATGATGACCTTATCATTAGTGCGGTATTTCTGGTGTTATATATGATGACCTTATCATTAGTGCGGTATTTCTGGTGTTATATATGATGACCTTATCATTAGTGCGGTATTTCTGGTGTTATATATGATGACCTTATCATTAGTGCGGTATTTCTGGTGTTTTATATGATGACCTTATCATTAGTGCGGTATTTCTGGTGTTATATATGATGACCTTATCATTAGTGCGGTATTTCTGGTGCTATATATGATGACCTTATCATTAGTGCGGTATTTCTGGTGTTGTATATAATGACCTTATCATTAGTGCGGTATTTCTGGTGTTATATATGATGACCTTATCATTAGTGTGGTATTTCTGGTGTTATATATGATGACCTTATCATTAGTGCAGTATTTCTGGTGCTATATATGATGACCTTATCATTAGTGCAGTATTTCTGGTGCTATATATGATGACCTTATCATTAGTGCGGTATTTCTGGTGTTTTATATGATGACCTTATCATTAGTGCGGTATTTCTGGTGTTATATATGATGACCTTATCATTAGTGCGGTATTTCTGGTGTTATATATGATGACCTTATCATTAGTGCAGTATTTCTGGTGCTATATATGATGACCTTATCATTAGTGCAGTATTTCTGGTGTTATATATGATGACCTTATCATTAGTGCGGTATTTCTGGTGTTATATATGATGACCTTATCATTAGTGCAGTATTTCTGGTGCTATATATGATGACCTTATCATTAGTGCAGTATTTCTGGTGCTATATATCATGACCTTATCATTAGTGTAGTATTTCTGGTGTTATATATGATGACCTTATCATTAGTGCAGTATTTCTGGTGCAATATATGATGACCTTATCATTAGTGCAGTATTTCTGGTGCTATATATGATGACCTTATCATTAGTGCGGTATTTCTGGTGTTGTATATAATGACCGTATCATTAGTGCGGTATTTCTGGTGTTATATATGATGACCTTATCATTAGTGTGGTATTTCTGGTGTTATATATGATGACCTTATCATTAGTGCGGTATTTCTGGTGCTATATATGATGACCTTATCATTAGTGCGGTATTTCTGGTGTTGTATATAATGACCTTATCATTAGTGCGGTATTTCTGGTGTTATATATGATGACCTTATCATTAGTGTGGTATTTCTGGTGTTATATATGATGACCTTATCATTAGTGCAGTATTTCTGGTGCTATATATGATGACCTTATCATTAGTGCAGTATTTCTGGTGCTATATATGATGACCTTATCATTAGTGCGGTATTTCTGGTGTTATATATGATGACCTTATCATTAGTGCGATATTTCTGGTGCTATATATCATGACCTTATCATTAGTGTGGTATTTCTGGTGTTATATATGATGACCTTATCATTAGTGCAGTATTTCTGGTGCTATATATGATGACCTTATCATTAGTGCAGTATTTCTGGTGCTATATATGATGACCGTATCATTAGTGCGGTATTTCTGGTTTTATATATGATGACCTTATCATTAGTGTAGTATTTCTGGTGTTATATATGATGACCTTATCATTAGTGCGGTATTTCTGGTGTTATATATGATGACCTTATCATTAGTGTGGTATTTCTGGTGTTATATATGATGACCTTATCATTAGTGCGGTATTTCTGGTGCTATATATGATGACCTTATCATTAGTGCGGTATTTCTGGTGTTGTATATAATGACCTTATCATTAGTGCGGTATTTCTGGTGTTATATATGATGACCTTATCATTAGTGTGGTATTTCTGGTGTTATATATGATGACCTTATCATTAGTGCAGTATTTCTGGTGCTATATATGATGACCTTATCATTAGTGCAGTATTTCTGGTGCTATATATGATGACCTTATCATTAGTGCGGTATTTCTGGTGTTATATATGATGACCTTATCATTAGTGCGATATTTCTGGTGCTATATATCATGACCTTATCATTAGTGTGGTATTTCTGGTGTTATATATGATGACCTTATCATTAGTGCAGTATTTCTGGTGCTATATATGATGACCTTATCATTAGTGCAGTATTTCTGGTGCTATATATGATGACCGTATCATTAGTGCGGTATTTCTGGTTTTATATATGATGACCGTATCATTAGTGCGGTATTTCTGGTTTTATATATGATGACCTTATCATTAGTGTAGTATTTCTGGTGTTGTATATGATGACCTTATCATTAGTGCGGTATTTCTGGTGTTGTATATGATGACCTTATAATTAGTGCGGTATTTCTGGTGTTATATATGATGACCTTATCATTAGTGCGGTATTTCTGGTGTTATATATGATGACCTTATCATTAGTGCGGTATTTCTGGTGTTATATATGATGACCTTATCATTAGTGCGGTATTTCTGGTGTTATATATGATGACCTTATCATTAGTGCGGTATTTCTGGTGTTATATATGATGACCTTATCATTAGTGCGGTATTTCTGGTGTTTTATATGATGACCTTATCATTAGTGCGGTATTTCTGGTGTTATATATGATGACCTTATCATTAGTGCGGTATTTCTGGTGTTATATATGATGACCTTATCATTAGTGCGGTATTTTTGGTGTTATATATGATGACCTTATCATTAGTGCAGTATTTCTGGTGTTGTATGTGATGACCTTATCATTAGTGTAGTATTTCTGGTGTTGTATATGATGACTGTATCATTAGTGCGGTATTTCTGGTGTTATATATGATGACCTTATCATTAGTGCAGTATTTCTGGTGCTATATATGATGACCTTATCATTAGTGCAGTATTTCTGGTGTTATATATGATGACCTTATCATTAGTGCAGTATTTCTGGTGCTATATATGATGACCTTATCATTAGTGCGGTATTTCTGGTGTTGTATATAATGACCTTATCATTAGTGTGGTATTTCTGGTGTTATATATGATGACCGTATCATTAGTGCAGTATTTCTGGTGCTATATATGATGACCTTATCATTAGTGCAGTATTTCTGGTGCTATATATGATGACCTTATCATTAGTGCAGTATTTCTGGTGCTATATATCATGACCTTATCATTAGTGCAGTATTTCTGGTGCTATATATGATGACCTTATCATTAGTGCAGTATTTCTGGTGCTATATATGATGACCTTATCATTAGTGCGGTATTTCTGGTGTTGTATATAATGACCGTATCATTAGTGCGGTATTTCTGGTGTTATATATGATGACCTTATCATTAGTGTGGTATTTCTGGTGTTATATATGATGACCTTATCATTAGTGCGGTATTTCTGGTGCTATATATGATGACCTTATCATTAGTGTGGTATTTCTGGTGCTATATATGATGACCTTATCATTAGTGTGGTATTTCTGGTGTTATATATGATGACCTTATCATTAGTGCAGTATTTCTGGTGCTATATATGATGACCTTATCATTAGTGCAGTATTTCTGGTGCTATATATGATGACCTTATCATTAGTGCGGTATTTCTGGTGTTATATATGATGACCTTATCATTAGTGCGGTATTTCTGGTGCTATATATCATGACCTTATCATTAGTGTGGTATTTCTGGTGTTATATATGATGACCTTATCATTAGTGCAGTATTTCTGGTGCTATATATGATGACCTTATCATTAGTGCAGTATTTCTGGTGCTATATATGATGACCGTATCATTAGTGCGGTATTTCTGGTTTTATATATGATGACCTTATCATTAGTGTAGTATTTCTGGTGTTGTATATGATGACCTTATCATTAGTGCGGTATTTCTGGTGTTGTATATGATGACCTTATAATTAGTGCGGTATTTCTGGTGTTATATATGATGACCTTATCATTAGTGCGGTATTTCTGGTGTTATATATGATGACCTTATCATTAGTGCGGTATTTCTGGTGTTATATATGATGACTTTATCATTAGTGCGGTATTTCTGGTGTTTTATATGATGACCTTATCATTAGTGCGGTATTTCTGGTGTTATATATGATGACCTTATCATTAGTGCGGTATTTTTGGTGTTATATATGATGACCTTATCATTAGTGCAGTATTTCTGGTGTTGTATGTGATGACCTTATCATTAGTGTAGTATTTCTGGTGTTGTATATGATGACTGTATCATTAGTGCGGTATTTCTGGTGTTATATATGATGACCTTATGATTAGTGCGGTATTTCTGGTGTTATATATGATGACCTTATCATTAGTGCGGTATTTTTGGTGTTGTATATGATGACCTTATCATTAGTGCGGTATTTCTGGTGTTATATATGATGACCTTATCATTAGTGCAGTATTTCTGGTGCTATATATGATGACCTTATCATTAGTGCGGTATTTCTGGTGTTGTATATAATGACCTTATCATTAGTGTGGTATTTCTGGTGTTATATATGATGACCGTATCATTAGTGCAGTATTTCTGGTGCTATATATGATGACCTTATCATTAGTGCAGTATTTCTGGTGCTATATATGATGACCTTATCATTAGTGCAGTATTTCTGGTGCTATATATCATGACCTTATCATTAGTGCAGTATTTCTGGTGCTATATATGATGACCTTATCATTAGTGCAGTATTTCTGGTGCTATATATGATGACCTTATCATTAGTGCGGTATTTCTGGTGTTGTATATAATGACCGTATCATTAGTGCGGTATTTCTGGTGTTATATATGATGACCTTATCATTAGTGTGGTATTTCTGGTGTTATATATGATGACCTTATCATTAGTGCGGTATTTCTGGTGCTATATATGATGACCTTATCATTAGTGTGGTATTTCTGGTGCTATATATGATGACCTTATCATTAGTGTGGTATTTCTGGTGTTATATATGATGACCTTATCATTAGTGCAGTATTTCTGGTGCTATATATGATGACCTTATCATTAGTGCAGTATTTCTGGTGCTATATATGATGACCTTATCATTAGTGCGGTATTTCTGGTGTTATATATGATGACCTTATCATTAGTGCGGTATTTCTGGTGCTATATATCATGACCTTATCATTAGTGTGGTATTTCTGGTGTTATATATGATGACCTTATCATTAGTGCAGTATTTCTGGTGCTATATATGATGACCTTATCATTAGTGCAGTATTTCTGGTGCTATATATGATGACCGTATCATTAGTGCGGTATTTCTGGTTTTATATATGATGACCTTATCATTAGTGTAGTATTTCTGGTGTTGTATATGATGACCTTATCATTAGTGCGGTATTTCTGGTGTTGTATATGATGACCTTATAATTAGTGCGGTATTTCTGGTGTTATATATGATGACCTTATCATTAGTGCGGTATTTCTGGTGTTATATATGATGACCTTATCATTAGTGCGGTATTTCTGGTGTTATATATGATGACTTTATCATTAGTGCGGTATTTCTGGTGTTTTATATGATGACCTTATCATTAGTGCGGTATTTCTGGTGTTATATATGATGACCTTATCATTAGTGCGGTATTTTTGGTGTTATATATGATGACCTTATCATTAGTGCAGTATTTCTGGTGTTGTATGTGATGACCTTATCATTAGTGTAGTATTTCTGGTGTTGTATATGATGACTGTATCATTAGTGCGGTATTTCTGGTGTTATATATGATGACCTTATGATTAGTGCGGTATTTCTGGTGTTATATATGATGACCTTATCATTAGTGCGGTATTTTTGGTGTTGTATATGATGACCTTATCATTAGTGCGGTATTTCTGGTGTTATATATGATGACCTTATCATTAGTGCGGTATTTTTGGTGTTATATATGATGACCTTATCATTAGTGCGGTATTTCTGGTGTTATATATGATGACCTTATCATTAGTGTGGTATTTTTGGTGTTATATATGATGACCTTATCATTAGTGCAGTATTTCTGGTGTTGTATGTGATGACCTTATCATTAGTGCGGTATTTCTGGTGTTATATATGATGACCTTATCATTAGTGCAGTATTTCTGGTGTTGTATGTGATGACCTTATGATTAGTGCGGTATTTCTGGTGTTATATATGATGACCTTATCATTAGTGCGGTATTTTTGGTGTTGTATATGATGACCTTATCATTAGTGTAGTATTTCTGGTGTTATATATGATGACCTTATCATTAGTGCGGTATTTTTGGTGTTGTATGTGATGACCTTATCATTAGTGCGGTATTTTTGGTGTTATATATGATGACCTTATCATTAGTGCGGTATTTCTGGTGTTATATATGATGACCTTATCATTAGTGTAGTATTTCTGGTGTTATATATGATGACCTTATCATTAGTGCGGTATTTTTGGTGTTATATATGATGACCTTATCATTAGTGCGGTATTTTTGGTGTTATATATGATGACCTTATCATTAGTGTAGTATTTCTGGTGTTATATATGATGACCTTATCATTAGTGCAGTATTTCTGGTGTTGTATGTGATGACCTTATCATTAGTGCGGTATTTTTGGTGTTATATATGATGACCTTATCATTAGTGCGGTATTTCTGGTGTTATATATGATGACCTTATCATTAGTGTAGTATTTCTGGTGTTATATATGATGACCTTATCATTAGTGCGGTATTTTTGGTGTTATATATGATGACCTTATCATTAGTGCGGTATTTCTGGTGTTATATATGATGACCTTATCCTTAGTGCGGTATTTCTGGTGTTATATATGATGACCTCATCATTAGTGCGGTATTTTTGGTGTTATATATGATGACCTTATCATTAGTGCGGTATTTCTGGTGTTATATATGATGACCTTATCATTAGTGCGGTATTTTTGGTGTTGTATGTGATGACCTTATCATTAGTGCGGTATTTTTGGTGTTATATATGATGACCTTATCATTAGTGCGGTATTTCTGGTGTTATATATGATGACCTTATCATTAGTGTAGTATTTCTGGTGTTATATATGATGACCTTATCATTAGTGCGGTATTTTTGGTGTTATATATAATGACCTTATCATTAGTGCGGTATTTTTGGTGTTATATATGATGACCTTATCATTAGTGTAGTATTTCTGGTGTTATATATGATGACCTTATCATTAGTGCAGTATTTCTGGTGTTATATATGATGACCTTATCATTAGTTAGAACAATCCTATTGAAGGTGCTTAAGAGAGCAATAGCTTGCTGTTTCTGCTAATAAAACAGTCCCAGTAATCTTACCGTCATGGTATTTTTACAATTTTTTCAAAGATACCATAATCACTATTTAGTGTAAATTCATATTATGTAATATTTATATTAACAGTGTTATTTATTGTCTATATAAATGGTGTTATTTAATATCTATATTCATTGTATTATTTAATATTTAGGTTAATAATACTGACAGTTCCAGTGTGGAGTGTGAAGTACATTTATATTCTGATGAACCCACTCTGTACGTTCAGTATTTTACAATCATTAACAGGTTTAAAACATTGAGAAATGTAAATATATGCTGTTTCCCAGAGGCACTAACAGTGACTGTAACACAAATCTAAACCCTGACAGGATCTGACACTAAAAGAGTTGAGGACAAATGCACTGTTAAACACCTGGTTAATTAGTTCACAGACAAACTGGGGCTAACCTACACTTCCTGTATCAAAACAAAGTGTTTCTCAACACACACAGGAAAAGATTAAGAAGAAATACTGGTTTATTCTGGATTATGACAATGTGAATTACAGATCTGTTTAGGACTGAGGCAGTCTGGAGTTTTATGTAAGTGTCCAGTTACTAAAATATCACTCTGAGTTTCTGCACAGGCTCCACGACTAGAGGTGGTCTGTATTATGGTAATACCGTATACCGCGGTATTTAAAAATGTGGGCGGTATCTTATGACGTGTGTGTGGTGTGTCAAATTCATGTCAAATATTGTCTTTAAATACAAGGCCAGCATGCATGTGATGAGAGCCACGGGAAGAGGGCGCTGTGGGAGCTCACTGATATCTCACTCTGAAAATGGGTGGGGAAAAAAACAAGCCCAGTAGCTCACCGCAGTGGAGTTTAGCACTGAATTTAAGAGAGAGGAAGGAAGCTGAAGACCCTTCACTCGACTTGTGCTCACGGGTAATGGGGCTTTGTCCTCTAAATATGTGTGTTTTGAGCCTCAATTTGCTGGAAAAGCATCTGTTGTGGTGTGCTAAACCAAAAGTGCCTGTTACCTGGCCTCTAAGCTATGCTTAAACAGTGTAGAAGTCTTATCCTTATTTTCCAGCACCCGTCACTGAAATTTGCTCCCTCAGAAAGTTTTTTATTTTTATTTTTATTTATCATCAACACGTGTGTCAGTGTGCACAGTGCCCTTTGACCGACCCACACTCACAGATAAGGACGTTGGTTTGTGTGTGAATAAATTATATAAACACACATTTATATATATTATAAAAAATATAACTGTCTGAACAAATCTCCCTGCTCTGCACAGATGCACCGTTGCTAGGAGACAAACAGTAGCCACGCTAAAACAAGTAAAAAAGTGTATCCTCCAAAATCCAATAATACCAAAGGCAGACTTTGTTTTTATCAAGTATTGAGTGAATTTGAGACTCCAAGTAATCACTTTCAGTTCTTAGGATTCTTATTACCCTGACAGCAAGGAGACGGCGGACCACTGTTGATCCACTGAGGACAGAGTTGGAGGTCCACTAGTGTTTTACACAGCGTTTTCTGGGCGGACCACTGCTGATTAAACAGAATTTTAGACAAAATGCCACATTTTAGCACTTTTCCATTCACAGTGTAATTTACATTTTCTCCTTCATTAGGTTCTTTTTGTTATTCTTTATAAATAAGATCAGTAAATAATTTAAATCAGCACTGTGTCAACATTTTTATCATTTAATCATTTTATATCAGACTCATACTCATTATTATATCTCTCAGAGTTGTTGGTAATATCTGTATTAGTGTGTTTTCCAGAATAAAAGTCTCTGTGAATGTAAAATCTGTGTGAGGAGATTATAAATGAGTTCTATCCGGTACAGGACAGTAATCTGAGGGGTCCGATGGTGGACCAGCAGTGGTCTACAGTCAGTGGTGTGACAGCCTTTTTATGCCAGTGGACCGATATATGCTGCTGTCTGGGTAATTAACAAAATGATTGGACTGTTTAGTATTTGGCTGTATTTGAGTCATCAGTAATGACTATTCACACAGCGGCACCGTTGCTAGAAGACGAATAAACACAGTCACCACGCTAAAACAAGTGAAAATGTTTCTCTAATAATACCAAAGGCAGACTTTGTTTTTATCAAGTGTTGAGGGAAATTGAGACTCTAAGATACAAAGTAACTAACAAAATTTATTAACAAAGTGATTTGTACCGTTTAGTACTTGGCTGAATCATCAGTAACCACTATTCATTCATTTACACGGTTTACAGATCTGTAGATGTCACTAATCACTCACCGAGGGCGAGAGTCAGTTGGAGATTTATTAAACACAATACGTAATGAGAGGTCAAAACCAGAAGAAATATTCCAAAACCCAAAAATCAGTACAGAGAGATAAACAAGTCCAAAAGACAAAACCGAGTATCAGACAAAAAGTCAGAAAAACAAAACCGTAGCCTGTTTAAGAAACTGGTGTCTCAGAATTGCAACTGTACATCTATGTAGACAAAACAGAGCTTAAAGGAACACTGTGTAATATATTTTACCTTAAAATTACAGCTTCAGAATCATTGTGATGCTTCACTGACCAGTAATGTGGAGAAAGGAGCCTCTGTTGTTGCTGCTCTCGGCTTAGCACTGCAGAAACTGCATTATGTAACTTTTGGAGGAGGGTAGGAAACCACCCCTTTACTTCCCCTCCATACCAATTTCAGTACAGTGCTGTAAAAGTTAATTGCTCTAGAGGGAGCCCCAGGAGCAGAACCCTAGTGTTCCTAAATGAGTAAAACACCGTTCTGGTGCAGAGAACACACTAAAGGACAATTTACTCTTTTGCCTCGACTCAATGCAGAGCCTGTGTCGAAGCCTGCACAAGTGTCCGGTGCGGGTGTTAAAGGCTATATTTGTGCATTGGCATCTGTGTCACTCTGCAATTACACCTGTAAACCACTAGGGCTGAATTTCAAACATCTTCTTCAACCCTATGTAGTACACAATGTAGTGGGGTAGTATTACAGTAGTTTTACAAATCTTTAAAGTGCACTATTAAGGGAGTGTAGTGTAGAGGAGTTAATATGGACTTCTTGAATTGAGCACCTGGAGTCAAGAGTCAAGTCAAGAGAGTGTTATTGTCAATTCTGCATATGTACAGCACATACAACCGGGACCATTGAACCGCGACCGTCGGACTGCAGACCAATCGTAGACGCTAAGAGTTTCATTTCTGGAGAGGTGCACATCAGGCCACACTGCCTACGGCACAGGCCCAGCACAGAAGCTTAAATTGGGCTTAATACTCAGGAGAGAGTGACCTCTGTTGGTTTGGAGGACAGCACCTTGGCTGTATGTAATAGTTGATATAACATCATTCACTGTGTTTAATCTTTGGTCATTTCTGCTGTGTTCTGTGTCAGACTCATTAATGACATTCTATTAAAAGACTGAGGAACCAAGAGTGACACTAGAGTCTTTCACCTACAGTGTGTTAAACATGAGTCTTAATACATTATACATTATAATAGAACATTAGAGCCATAATAGGTCCTGGTACTTTTACTTTCAGTACCTCAGTACATTTGAAGGTAAATACTTCTGTACTTTTACTCAAGTGGAGATCTTAAACCAGAACTTTTAGTAATATTTTACCTTGAGTCTCTGTACTTTTACTCAGTACAAGGTTTGTGTACTTTGTCCACCACTGGATACAGAGATATTATAGATAGTTCTCCTGTGTAAATAACTGGTAATATTCAGCAATATGTGCCTCTACCTCCGGGCAAAATCACAACAGAAGTATTATATATAAACACTGCCTTGTTCAGTAAAGTGGACACGTACCTGCTGCAGTCTCCATGAAGCCAGAGATGATCAGTATCACACTCAGAGTCCCACTGAGAAACTTCATCCTGAAAGAACAGTGAAGGTTCTGCTTTACTGGGTTTAGATTTACAGGAACAGAGCACATTAATAAACATTTCTGTAAACGGGTCAGTTTAACAGTGTGGATCATTTCCTACTGCAGTCTCTGGACAGTTACAGGACGACTGACCCACACTCATTACACTACACAAGACATGAATGATCCCTACAACAAAACAGGAGCAGGTCTAAACTGTAGAAACAGCACAGTGCTGCTGTCTGAACTCAACTAAACCAAAGAGGAACTACTCTAAAGATCCACTGACCGTATGGAGCCTGAGGAGTCACTGACTCCACTTCATTAAATAAAACTTTAGTGTATGAATATATCAGGAATTAACATTTTAATTATGTTGTTTTCACAAGATCAATATAAAGTGTTACTGAAATCTGTATTCAGGAATTTAGTGTATTTATGTGTTTATGAAACATGTGTTTATTTGTAAAATAGAAAACCAGCACAGAATAAAGAGCACATTAACTGTAATATATTTAAGTGTATTTACATCACACAGTGTCAGTCATTCACTCTTTATGAGACTGAACCGAGCTTCATCCAGATTCACTTGTGTCTCTCACTGACTCCAGTACAAACCTCCTCTAAACAGAGTGGGAATAGACCACAGTAATGTTCTGACACAGCAGGACAGACCTCGTGTCTCTGAGTGTGTGCTGCTTTACACACAGCACAGTGTACATCCTGCAGTAGTTTAGAGTCTGGAACCGTTCTGTCCTCAATCCTCCACCACAGAGTCTGTGCTGATCAGCCACGACGCAACTGACCACAGTCTGCTCTCTCTCTCTACCTCTCTCTCTCTCTCTGTCTAACTGACCACAGTCTGTTCACTCTCTACGTCTCTCTCTCTACCTCTCTCTCTCTCTCTCTCTCTAACTGACCACAGTCTGCTCACTCTCTACCTCTCTCTCTCTCTCTCTCTCTCTCTCTCTCTAACTGACCAGTCTGCTCTCTGTCTACGTCTCTCTCTCTCTCTACGTCTCTCTCTCTCTCTCTACGTCTCTCTCTCTCGCTAACTGACCACAGTCTTCTCTCTCTCTCTCTCTCTAACCACAGTCTGCTCACTCTACCTCTCTCTCTGACCACAGTCTGCTCACTCTCTACCTCTCTCTCTCTCTCTCTCTCTAACTGACCACAGTCTGCTCTCTCTCTCTCTCTCTGACCACAGTCTGCTCTCTCTCTCTAACTGACCACAGTCTGCTCTCTCTCTCTACCTCTCTCTCTCTCTCTGTCTAACTGACCACAGTCTGTTCACTCTCTACGTCTCTCTCTCTACCTCTCTCTCTCTCTCTCTCTCTCTGACCACAGTCTGCTCTCTCTCTCTAACTGACCACAGTCTGCTCTCTCTCTCTACCTCTCTCTCTCTCTCTGTCTAACTGACCACAGTCTGTTCACTCTCTACGTCTCTCTCTCTACCTCTCTCTCTCTCTCTCTCTCTAACTGACCACAGTCTGCTCACTCTCTACCTCTCTCTCTCTCTCTCTCTCTCTCTCTCTCTCTCTAACTGACCAGTCTGCTCTCTGTCTACGTCTCTCTCTCTCTCTACGTCTCTCTCTCTCTCTCTACGTCTCTCTCTCTCTCGCTAACTGACCACAGTCTTCTCTCTCTCTCTCTCTCTAACCACAGTCTGCTCACTCTACCTCTCTCTCTGACCACAGTCTGCTCACTCTACCTCTCTCTCTGACCACAGTCTGCTCACTCTCTACCTCTCTCTCTCTCTCTCTAACTGACCACAGTCTGCTCTCTCTCTCTCTCTCTGACCACAGTCTGCTCTCTCTCTCTAACTGACCACAGTCTGCTCTCTCTCTCTACGTCTCTCTCTCTCTCTACGTCTCTCTCTCTCTCTCTACGTCTCTCTCTCTCGCTAACTGACCACAGTCTTCTCTCTCTCTCTCTCTCTAACCACAGTCTGCTCACTCTACCTCTCTCTCTGACCACAGTCTGCTCACTCTCTACCTCTCTCTCTCTCTCTCTCTCTCTAACTGACCACAGTCTGCTCTCTCTCTCTCTCTGACCACAGTCTGCTCTCTCTCTCTCTCTGACCACAGTCTGCTCTCTCTCTCTAACTGACCACAGTCTGCTCTCTCTCTCTCTCTCTCTCTCTCTGACCACAGTCTGCTCTCTCTCTCTCTCTCTCTCTCTCTCTCTCTCTCTCTCTCTCTCTCTCTAACTGACCACAGTCTGCTCTCTCTCTCTAACTGACCACAGTCTGCTCTCTCTCTCTCTCTCTGACCACAGTCTGCTCTCTCTCTCTCTAACTGACCACAGTCTGCTCTCTCTCTCTAACTGACCACAGTCTGCTCTCTCTCTCTCTCTCTCTCTCTCTCTCTCTAACTGACCACAGTCTGCTCTCTCTCTCTCTCTCTCTCTGAATGACCACAGTGCTGAGAGCGTCTGAGATGAAGTCCCCACCCTGACGCACTGTTTCCTGTTGGAGAAGAAGCTGTGGATCCAGGAGCAGACTGATGGGGGACACTGAGTTACAGCAGTTTATCCAGTAGAACGTCAGGGTGATGGTGTTGAAAGCAGAGCTGAAGTCTACAAACACCACACGGACATAAGTGTTGGTGCCATCCAGGTGTTTGAGGACGTAGTGCAGAGCCGAGTTAATGGAGTCATCTACAGAGCTGTGGGTTCTGTCTGGAAACTGCAGAGGGTCCTGGAGGACATCGGTCATAGCTTTAATAAGTTTAATAAGACGTCTCTGAAGACTCTTCATGATCACAGACGTTAAAGCAGCTGTCTGTAGTCGTTCAGGACGGAGATGTTCTGCTTTTTCAGGACTGCTCTGATCACAGACGTCTTAAAGCAGGTACAACACACGTCAGAAACGTAAACAGTGTACTAAAAGACCATACCTACTTTAACGTATTCATTTGTACGTAGTTGTTGCCGTGCGCCCCCGGGATATTTTGACAACATGCGGTATTCCAACCAAAACACCAGATGGACATGGTGCCGGTGTTGCCATGGTGCTAATTATTTGTTGATGAAGGATCAAAGGTAAAAGGCTGACTTGTGGGTTTCTAAATTCATCGGTAAAACAATAATAGTTATGCACCTTATACCAGCTAATAGTTTCATATCCTTGAGTTCATTCCACATCTAGCTTTAGCTTTAGCTTTAGCTCAACTAACACCTGGTATGTCACTACTCTGAGCCGTAAGTCATGTGTTTTTAGATGTACTTGTATGTTCTGTCGTAGCATATGGCGAGTAGTCGAGTAGTTGTCTGACCCTTAATGAAATGCCCAGAGATGCAAACTGACTGATTTGTCGCAGGTCTAACACGTATTAGTATTAATAAACTATAAATCATCTAGCTACATCCAAATCTGTAGCTTTATAATGAAATCTCTTTATAAGTTCATAGACAAGCAAACGTTCACAGTCATCATATGTTAGCCAGATTACATCCATTCATTCATTATCTGTAACCGCTTATCCAGTTCAGGGTCACGGTGGGTCCAGAGCCTACCTGGAATCATTGGGTGCAAGGTGAGTATACACCCTGGAGGGGGCGCCAGTCCTTCACAGGGCAACACACACACACATTCATTCACTCACACACACACACCTACAGACACTTTTGAGTCGCCAATCCACCTACCAACGTGTGTTTTTGGACTGTGGGACGAAACCGGAGCACCCGGAGGAAACCCACACAGACACAGAGAGAACACACCACACTCCTCACAGACAGTCACCCGGAGGAAACCCATGCAGACACAGAGAGAACACACCACACTCCTCACAGACAGTCACCCGGAGGAAACCCACACAGACACAGAGAGAACACACCACACTCCTCACAGACAGTCACCCGGAGGAAACCCACACAGACACAGGGAGAACACACCACACTCCTCACAGACAGTCACCCGGAGGAAACCCACGCAGACACAGGGAGAACACACCACACTCCTCACAGACAGTCACCCGGAGGAAACCCACGCAGACACAGGGAGAACACACCACACTCCTCACAGACAGTCACCCGGAGGAAACCCATGCAGACACAGAGAGAACACACCACACTCCTCACAGACAGTCACCCGGAGGAAACCCACGCAGACACAGAGAGAACACACCACACTCCTCACAGACAGTCACCCGGAGGAAACCCATGCAGACACAGAGAGAACACACCACACTCCTCACAGACAGTCACCCGGAGGAAACCCACGCAGGCACAGGGAGAACACACCACTCTCCTCACAGACAGTCACCCGGAGGAAACCCACGCAGACACAGAGAGAACACACCACACTCCTCACAGACAGTCACCCGGAGGAAACCCACGCAGACACAGGGAGAACACACCACACTCCTCACAGACAGTCACCCGGAGGAAACCCACGCAGACACAGGGAGAACACACCACACTCCTCACAGACAGTCACCCGGAGGAAACCCACGCAGACACAGAGAGAACACATCACACTCCTCACAGACAGTCACCCGGAGGAAACCCATGCAGACACAGAGAGAACACACCACACTCCTCACAGACAGTCACCCGGAGGAAACCCACGCAGACACAGGGAGAACACACCACACTCCTCACAGACAGTCACCCAGAGGAAACCCACGCAGACACAGGGAGAACACACCACACTCCTCACAGACAGTCACCCAGAGATCCAGTTCTCCATGATGTCGTTCCTTTCTTTCCTCTGAGGGAAAGGTAAAAGAAGAAGGGATCAGAGAGGAGAGGTTATAGAAATACACTTTTAATAAAATATAACTTTTGAAATGTTTACTTTTGATCATATTCTCAGAGAAATAAAACGTTGCAAATATGAACTAGTTTCAGTGAAGATCATATGTATATTTATTGTGTATGTTACTTATGATCATCTGAACCAGACCTCACACCTGTTAATGAATGAATGAGTGAATGAATGAATAAATGAATTACAGCTCCATTTCCCCAGCGCTGTTCTAGACCCCCACAGCCCAGACTTTGTGAATAACTCTCTCAGACTCAGAAGAGCAGAGAAACACAGTAGAGATTCACATGAGAACAGTGTTCCATTAGATTCTATGATGAAAATGCTGTGTCTAACCGACTTTAAGGGTCTTTTTCTCCTCATTCCATTGTGTTCCACAGTGCGCTCCTTTACCCCTCTGACACAGAGAGGAGGTGTGTTTCTGGGGGTTGTAAACCTCTCTCCAGTGCAGGGAGAGGAGCTGTGTATGAGACTCATTTATCCGTTTTTCCCATTCATTTACATTAGCGCTGCGCTCTGAAAACAGACCGGTCCCCAACATGGCGCCCACGCCGTAATCATTACGTCACAGCAGCCCACGAGCAGCAGAAATTCACCCGTGTGAGCTGTAACTGGAAGTGGCCACTAGAGGGCACTGTATCTTGAGGGTGTGCTTGGGGTTAACATTATTTCTCAGTGTAAAACGGCCATTAGATTTGGGATTTTGTGTTTTTTTGGGTCTCTATTTTACCGTGTGGATAAACTCTAATTTATTTAAAATCATGAAATATTAAATGTATTAAAATGTAAATATCTCTATGTAAGAGTGTAGAACAGTTGTAGGAATATTATGGGGTGAAATTCCTGCTGAATGGGTGTGGCTCCCCCCGCTGGTCGGTCAGCATATTTACAGCCCCTGTATATATTTGGGGTTCAGCGCAGTCTCGGCAGTAGTCTGTAACGTCCCGTCCCTCGGGGAACCGTTATTTCTGTTTCTTTAAAAGAACGTCCGCTTGTGGTCCCCTGACCGTCACTGATCACGGTGCATGACACCAGCTGATTTCACCATTCCAGGTGGAGCAGATATGAAATGTTATTTTTGTTTATTTATTATTTTATATAAACCTGCATGAGGTAAAATTGTTTATGATTTACGACATTTGGTTTGTATTTTATTTTGTGATTCATGGGCTTGTGCTCTCTCCTTCAGTCTGCAGTAAGAAAGGAGAGGAATGTAGAGTGAAGTTGAGTATAAAAAGTATTGAGCATGTGGTAAATATTCATAAAAAGTTAATAAAGAAAAACCTTGGTTCGTTTGTTAAAAGTATAATGCACATTTCAGAAGTATCTTTGTGGTTGTAAAAGTGTGTTTTCTTGTCGAGTGAGAGGCTGTGTTATGAGCTAATGTGCGTGTTAAATGTAGATTCAGCACCGTGTATTCATTGAGACACTGAGAATGTTCCCTGTGTTCTCTCAGGAGTTTCTACTGCCTTCTCACAGACAACAATGAACTGTCTTCTTTTACAACACAGGTGTGCTATTTTATTGTCTGTTTTTCCTTTTTGTACCGCAACGGATAGTGTCGGAGACAAAATGTCACCTCTCCATGTGATTTGGTTGTAGAACATGGCAGATGCCTTCCTGGCATTCATTATTCTGTAGTTTTGAACAGTATTAAACACTTTCCCAGTTTAGATTATTAACACTTGTGTACTGTTTAGAATTTGTGCTGTGTTTTGATTTTCAATTTAAAGTTCTTAACATTGAAGGCAAGGCAAGTTTATTTATAGAGCACCTTTCATACTGAAGCAATTCAAAGTGCTTTACAGAAAAAGAAACAATTACATTAAAAGCCAGAGTAAAATCATAAATTTCCAATAAGACAATTACATAAAAAGAGTAAAATGATTAAAAATGATTAAAACAATTTAAAATGACAATAAATGAAAAGAAATAAAAGAAATAAAATGCCGTTACAGAAAAGTGCAGAGTATTTTAAACTGAGCTGTAGCTGCTCAAACAGGAGTGTTTTCAGTCTTGATTTAAAAGTGTCTAAAGTCAGGGCTCTTCTAATATTCTCAGACAGCTGGTTCCATTTATGAGCAGCATAGTAGCTAAACGCTGCCTCTCCATGTTTAGTTTTGACCTGAGGCAGGACTAACTGACTAGTTCCTAAAGATCTGAGAGCTCTGCTCGGCTCATATCTCTGCAGCAGATCTGATAAATACCCTGGTCCTACCCCATTTAGACATTTATAACCAGTAATAACACCTTAAAGTCTATTCTGTTACAGACTGGTCTCCAGTGTAAGGATTTGAGGATGAAGAGGAGTGGGGGGGGGGTGATGTGTCTCTTCTTTTGCTCCGAGTGAGTCTCTGGAGGCTGTGTTCTGAATCAGCTGAAGCTCTTTAATGGTCTTTTGTGGAAGTCCAGCTCAGAGACCATTACAGTAATCAATGCTAGAAATAAAGGCATGGATAAGTTTCTCCAGCTCTGGTTTAGTCAGAAAGTCTCTAATCTACTGATGTTCTTAAGATGGTAAAATGCTGATCTAGTAACTGCTTTAATATGAGACTAAAACTGATCTGAGTCCATCAATACACCAAGGTTCTGAGCCAGTTCTTTAGATTTGAGGGCTCTCGAGTCCAGATACGTAGCCAATCTTTGTCTCTCAGTGCTATTCCCAAATAGTATTATCTCAGTTTTATCTTTATTCAGCTGCAGAAAATTGTGTCTCATCCAGTTAGTGATGTGTTCAAGGCACTTGCTTAATGAGTCAACTGGACCAGAGTCGTTTGGGGACAGGGCCATGTAAATCATCTGCATAGCTGTGATAGGACAGCCCATAGTCCTGTAGAATCTGGCCAAGAGGAAGCAAATCTAAATTAAATAAAAGTGGACCAAGAATAGAGCCCTGGGGGACACCACAGGTCACTGGCATGTTCTCTGAAATATTATTTTCTATTTCTACAAAGTAGTACCTGCCTTCCAGGTAAGAAATGAACCACTTCAGGACTGTACCTGAATGTCCAACCCAGTTTGTGAGTCTATCTTTAAGAATCTTATGGTCAATGGTATCAAAGGCAGCACTAAGGTCAAGAAGTAATAGAAGAGATACCTTTCCAGCCTCTGTATTTAAGCGAATGTCATTAATGACCTTGATTAGAGCAGTCTCAGGGCTGTGATTAGACCGGAACCCGGACTGGAATTTGTCTAGGCTACTGTTCATGGACAAGAAACCAGTGATTTGCCTGAACACTATTTTCTCAATGATTTTGCCAATGAACTGTAAATTAGAAATTGGCCTGTAGTTACTTATCAGAGAAGATTCTAAATTTTTCTTTTTTAGAAGAGGCTTTACAAATGCAGTTTTTAGTGAGGAGCTCGAAAGACCCCCGACACGAGTGAGGTGTTTACAGTGTGGAGTATCACTCATCTGATATTCTGGATTTTAGTTTTAAAAAAGAATGCAAACTCATTACATCTCTCAGTTGATACTAATTCAGGGGCCATTGGTGTGGGTGAGTTAGTGAGTCTGTCGGCCACGGTGAAGAGGATTTTGCTGTTGTCAGTGTTATTGTTCATGATGCTAGAGAAATAGGATTGTCGTGTTTTGTATATTGTTGTGTTGTATTGACGTAGCCTATCTTTGTAGATTTCTTTGTGAAAATGAAGACTTGTTTTACGCGATCTGCGTTCTGCCTTGCGACACTCCCTCTTTTGGATTTGAACAACAGAAGCATTTCTCCACGGTGCTTTCTGTTTGCAAGACGTAGCCTTCACTTTAACTGGCGCAATCTCATCCATAACACTGACAGTTTTTTAATTAAAACTATTCAGCAGATCATCCACAGAGTTGGATTGTTCACATGGTGTAGTGCACATTTAACTCATGAAAAGTGTAGCTGTGCAGTTCTTTATAATCCTTTTCTTGACACAATCTCTTCTGTCTCTGATGGTGAGGCCCACATCAAAGAACACACAGTAGTGATCTGACAGTGTGACGTCCTTCACAGTCACTGATATGTTGAGACTCTTTGAGATAACAATATCCAGAGTGTGACCATGACAATGTGTACTCCCTGTAACATGCTGTGAAACGCCAAAAGAGTCCAATATGACGTGTAGCTCCTTGGCAAAACAGTCCTTGGGATTGTCGATATGTTAAAGTCACCAGCAACAACAAAATGGTCAAAGTCTGTAGAAATAAAAGACGGCATCTCTGTAAATTCATCAATAAAATTAGCACTGTACTTCAGAGGCCTGTAGACAGTAACTAGTGATATCTGTGGTGTCCGTTTCAGAACTACACAGAGGTCCTCAAATGTTGTGAAGTCACCAAATGATAACTGCTTACACTGAAAGGAACCATGGAACAGAGCGGCTAGACCTCCACCTTTTCTACTGGCACGAGATACATTTAAAAAATGAAAATCTGGAGGAGCCGACTCCAATAAAACTGTTGCAGCACTACATTAATTTAAACAAGTCTCAGTTAAAAGTATAAAATCAAGCCCATGTGCTGTAATAAAATCATTAATTAAGTGTGATTTGTTTGTGAGAGATCTGATATTTAGAGCTAACTTAGTAACCCATGCACTTTGCCACAGAATCTCTGTCTCACATTTTATATGCTGTAGATTGGCTACATCAGGGGTCGGCAACCTTTACCACTCACAGAGCCGTTTGGACCCATTTCACACAGTAAAGAAAACACTGGGAGCCACAAAACCCTTTTGAAATTTTAAATGAAATAACAATGCATTAACAGGGTTTTTTTTTGCCTTTGTGCTGTGTATAAACAAACTACACTGTGTTACATTTATGAAATCAATGAACGGCTGCAGAGAAAATGAAATAACATTTCTGCATTCAACAAAACATTTTTAAAAAGACGTTGTGTTGACGGTTAAGTAAAATACTCAATGTCTATTTGAGTCCTTGTAGTTAATGGAAAAGAAAAACGCCGAAGTTAAATTGTCCACTGGCAGCAAATAAAAACGCTGTCCTCTCTCTGTGTGCCATCATTATTTTACTGGCGCCGTGCAGTCAGCAGTCAAATAGTTCAAGAAACCACACACTGACGGGTGTCGCACATTGGAAGTTGTGACATGTATTAAGCAACAAAAATATTTTAAATATTTGTGTGTGTGTCTGTGTGTGTGTGTGTGTGTGTGTGTGTGCGTGTGTGTGTGTGTGTGTCTGTGTGTGTGTGTGTGTGAGAGAGAGAGAGAGAAAGGGAAGGGGAGTGGGAGAGAGAGAAAAAGGAAGTGGGAGGGGTGTGAGGGACACAGAAATATACAGACAGTCTCTACGATTTTAAAGGACATCTTTAAGGTGGAAATCCTAATAACGTTGTTGTTTTTAATGTGGACGACTTAATGAAACTGTGAGTTTCTTAAGGTGGAATGTTTTTAAAGGTGGCCATCAAAATGTATTGGCGGACATTTTAAGGGTTATTTGAAGTGGTAACTTATTTAAGGTGGAAGTCTAATTTAAAGGGGGATTAAACTTTAATTTTTAGTAAGGTGTCAGTCGAAGTATATCGGCAATCCCTTTAAGTTGGTGGTATTTTAAAGGTATTATTGGAGAGATTGTTATATAAATGTAAAGTCCTAGTTATTAACTCGATGGACCCTATATATATAGCTATTTTGCTATTCCGTTTTTTTTGTCAGTGCCTCTTTCAGTTGCATTTAAACAGTAATTATGTGACATAGTCATATTCAATATGTTGTTTTATTTTCTAAAGAACCTTAGCTACTCAAATATATAATCACTGGAGGTTTTCATTCTGACCGATAAATCAATTTTTCTATAAATTTGTCGTGTTTTGACCAAAATTTTACCTAGTGCCTGCTTTTTTTTTCATATTTCTCAATGTACAGCCTTGAAATCATACTCCCACATCGGGTATCTTCACACAGATTGTTAGTGTGAGGTGTCTGTTAGTTGAAATCATAAGCATTTTTGATGCTAATTTATTACATGTCATATTACTGTGATAAAATAAATTTGTAGCATCAGACGGACATATTTTTCTTGATATTCTAAGCTCTGGGATGTATGACTGATAAAGTTCTGACAGTCACAGCAGGCCCAGACTTTCAGGAATTTAGTTCAGGGCAAATATGGACAATATCTCAACAAATAAAAAACATTTTGGTACTTTGGCAGTTTTCTCAGATGCTGATAATATTTACAATTATTATTATTATTATAATCTTTTAAAAAAATGATTAAATAATACTTGTTTATTTAGAAAACACACAATAAAGAATTATTTAAGCTTTTTAGTTTATATTTGTTGATCTAATGCAGTGTCATTTGATGTGAAACCTACAAAAACCTTGAAAAACTATAAATCAATAATAGGAACATGTTTTTGCTGATGACTCATATTTTTCTGCCCAGAGACAGCGTGGGTTGACTTCATGTGAGTCAAAATGAAACTGAAAGTAAACACCGTCTTTCTTGTCCCTTTGCAGCGTCTTTATTTTAGCGAATATCATTAGAATCTTTCATGACAAGGACATAAGACAAAAATTTTGAAGGAGCGCCTTGATTTTTAGGTGGTTTTTCACACTGGATTACTCCCAGAGGCTTCACAGCACCGTGATGAGAGCGCTATTTTTAGAAACAGTAGGATCTGTGCTTTCTAACGGTATACGGAGCTCACAGACACATTCAGACATTCAAGACTTACAAAGCTGATTATATAAGATGTGTTTTTAACCCCGCTAAGCGGCATATAAGCTAATGTAGCAATGATGCTAGCAATACGTGACAAGCCAAATTGACCAAAGTTCTTGAACTTACACCCTCTAGTTTTCATTGCTATTTTATTTAACACCCTTTCTTTTATTACACTGTTTTATATGTATTTTATATTTTAATTTGTTTTAATTATTTCTGAATTGCTTTAAAATCATTACAATTATTTTTTTTAATTATATGATCTATTTTAATTATATTTTAATAGCTTTAACATTTTTTATAATATTTTACATTTTTAATCCTTCTACACAGGTCACACACAGAACCCTGAGACACTACACAGGTCACACAGAGAACCCTGAGACACTACACAGGTCACAGAGAGAACTCAGAGGCTCCACACAGTCACACAGAGAACCCTGAGACTCTACACAGGTCACACAGAGAACCCTGAGACTCTACACAGTCACACAGAGAACCCTGAGACTCTACACAGTCACACAGAGAACCCTGAGTCTCTACACAGTCACACAGAGAACCCTGAGACTCTACACAGTCACACAGAGAACCCTGAGACTCTACACAGTCACACAGAGAACCCTGAGTCTCTACACAGTAATACAGAGAACCCTGAGGCTCTAGACATGTCACACAGAGAACTCTGAGACACTACACAGGTCACACAGAGAACTCAGAGGCTCCACACAATCACACAGAGAACACAGAGACTCTACACAGGTCACACAGAGAACCCTGAGACTCTACACAGTCACACAGAGAACCCTGAGACTCTACACAGGTCACACAGAGAATCCTGAGACTCTACACAGTCACACAGAGAACCCTGAGACTCTACACAGTCACACAGAGAACCCTGAGACTCTACACAGTCACACAGAGAACCCTGAGACTCTACACAGTCACACAGAGAACTCAGAGGCTCCACACAGTCACACAGAGAACCCTGAGACTCTACACAGTCACACAGAGAACCCTGAGACTCTACACAGTCACACAGAGAACCCTGAGACTCTACACAGTCACACAGAGAACCCTGAGACTCTACACAGTCACACAGAGAACCCTGAGACTCTACACAGTCACACAGAGAACTCAGAGGCTCCACACAGTCACACAGAGAACCCTGAGACTCTACACAGTCACACAGAGAACCCTGAGACTCTACACAGTCACACAGAGAACCCTGAGTCTCTACACAGTAATACAGAGAACCCTGAGGCTCTAGACATGTCACACAGAGAACTCTGAGACACTACACAGGTCACACAGAGAACTCAGAGGCTCCACACAATCACACAGAGAACACAGAGACTCTACACAGGTCACACAGAGAACCCTGAGACTCTACACAGTCACACAGAGAACCCTGAGACTCTACACAGGTCACACAGAGAACCCTGAGACTCTACACAGTCACACAGAGAACCCTGAGACTCTACACAGGTCACACAGAGAACCCTGAGACTCTACACAGTCACACAGAGAACCCTGAGACTCTACACAGTCACACAGAGAACCCTGAGACTCTACACAGTCACACAGAGAACCCTGAGGCTCTACACAGGTCATACAGAGAACCCTGAGACTCTACACAGTCACACAGAGAACCCTGAGACTCTACACAGTCACACAGAGAACCCTGAGACTCTACACAGGTCACACAGAGAACCCAGAGGTCCTCACAGGTCACACAGAAAACCCAGAGGCTCTAGACAGTTACTCAGAGAACCCTGAGACTCTACACAGTCACGCAGAGAACCCTGAGACTCTACACAGTCACACAGAGAACCCTGAGGCTCTACACAGTCACACAGAGAACCCTGAGACTCTACACAGGTCACACAGAGAACCCTGAGACTCTACACAGGTCACACAGAGAACCCTGAGACTCTACACAGGTCACACAGAGAACCCTGAGACTCTACACAGGTCACACAGAGAACCCTGAGACTCTACACAGGTCACACAGAGAACCCTGAGACTCTACACAGGTCACACAGAGAACCCTGAGACCTTGACTCACAGAATGAGAGGGGAACAATCATGACGCAGGGAAGTAGTGTCGGAGTGGGCCTTGGTCCAGTTTCAGCTAGTGGGTATTAATAAATTATATTATAAGCAGATTTTTCTTTTGTTTTTTATTATTTTCTTATAAGAACCAAGTAAAAATGTAAAAATACTCTTCCATTTGGCTGTGCTTTGCTGCAGATGACACAGAAAAATGTAAACAGCCTCTATACACAGGCATCAACAAATAAAATGTTGCAGTAATATAATTATTCATATAATTACCAACAAAGACACACCAATAATCCATTCATTGGAATATTATACATAAATATCAAATACAATAAAAAATAAACATTAGCCTTCTATTTAACAAATATGTAGCCTGTAAATAAAAGTTCACCAGATGAATCCTGAATTCAGAGGTTTTTTTTCCTTAAAAGGTAACAAAGGTATATCTCCAACAGATGGGCGGCACCATAGTACTCTTCATTTATCAGCCGTCCTGTCCACCCACCTCCCCCCAACCGACACACACACACCCACACCCACCGACCCACCCACACACACACACACACACCCACCCACACCCACACACACCCACCCACACCCACACACACCCACACACACAGGAAACAACCCCACAGTGTCACAAACAAAATAACAGAACAGTCCTGATCTCGAGCAGCTGCATCACACACACACACACACACACACACCAACCCGCCCACACCCACACACACCCACACACACACACACACACACAGGAAACAACCCCACAGTGTCACAAACAAAATAACAGAACAGTCCTGATCTCGAGCAGCTGCATCACACACACACACACACACACACCGACCCACCCACACCCACACACACACACCGACCCGCCCACACACACACACACACACACACACACACACACACAGGAAACAACCCCACAGTGTCACAAACAAAATAACAGAACAGTCCTGATCTCGAGCAGCTGCATCACACACACACACACACACACACACACACCAACCCGCCCACACCCACACACACCCACACACACACACACACACACAGGAAACAACCCCACAGTGTCACAAACAAAATAACAGAACAGTCCTGATCTCGAGCAGCTGCATCACACACACACACACACACACACCGACCCACCCACACCCACACCCACACACACACACCGACCCGCCCACACACACACACACACACACACACACACACAGGAAACAACCCCACAGTGTCACAAACAAAATAACAGAACAGTCCTGATCTCGAGCAGCTGCATCACACACACACACACACACACACCGACCCACCCACACCTACACACACACACACACACCGACCCGCCCACACACACACACACACACACACACACACACACACACACACCGACCCACCCACACCCACACACACACACACACACCGACCCGCCCACACACACACACACACAAAGAGAGAGAGAGAATATAATATAGGAGTGTGGACACATACAGTTGTGTTCAAAATAATAGCAGTGTGTTTAAAAACATTAGTTAAGCTCAAAATCTTAATAGCAGTTTTTATTTCCATGCATTGGGAACATTGCATACTGTTTTCCAAATCAAAACATGAAGAGAAATTTAAATAATTTTTAACTACTTTACAGAAAATACCAAACAATTAACATTGGGCTGTTCAAAAAAATAGCAGTATCTGCATTTGTCTTTATTAACTCACAATATGTACTCTTTTTTTGGGATTTATCATTCCTGTGAATCACTAACCTAATATTTAGGTGAATAACCACAGTTTTTTAGAACTGCTTCACATCTGTGTTGCATAGAGTCAACCAACTTCTGGCACCTGTCGACTGTTATTCCAGCCCAGGATGCTTTGACTACATTCCACAATTCATTTGCATTTCTCGGTTTTGCCTCAGAAACTGCATCTTTGATGTCATCCCACAAGTTTTCTATCGGATTAAGGTCCGGGGATTGGGCTGGCCACTCCATAACCTCAGTTTTGTTGGACTGGAACCAAGATTTTGCTCGTTTACTAGTGTGTTTAGGGTCGTTGTCTTGTTGAAACACCCATTTCAAGGGCATTTCCTCTTCAGCGTAAGGCAACATGACCTGTTCAATATTCTGATATATGCAAACTGGTCCATGATCCCTGGTATACGGTAAATAGGCCCAGCACCAGTACGAGAAACATGCCCATATCATGATGCTTGCACCACCATGCTTCATTGTCTTCAGAGTGTACTGTGGCTTGAATTCAGAGTTTGGGGGTCGTCTGACGAACTGTCTGCGGCCCTTGGACCCAAAAAGAACAATTTTGCTTTCATCAGTCCACAATATGTTTCTCCATTTCTCTTTAGGACAGTTGATATGTTCTTTGGCAAATTGTATCCGCTTCAGTACGTGTCTTTTTTTTAACAGTGGGACTTTACGGGGACTTCTTGCTAATAGTTTAGCTTCACACAGGTGTCTTCTAACTGTCACAGTACTCACAGGTAACCTGAGACTGTCTTTGATCATCCTGGAGCTGATCATTGGCTGAGCCTTTGCCATTCTTACTATTCTTTGATCCATTCGAATGGTAGTCTTCCGTTTTCTTCCACGTCTCTCTGGTTTTCCTCTCCATTTTAAAGCATTGGAGATCATTTTGGCTGAACAGCCTATTATTGTCTGCACGTCTTTATAAGTTTTACCCTCTCCAATCAACTTTATAATCAAAGCTCGCTGTTCTTCTGAACAATGTCTCGATCAACCCATTTTTCTCAGGCTTTCAAGGAGAAATACATGTAGAGCATGTGCTGGCTTCACCCTTAAATAAGGGACACCTGATTCACACCTGTTTCCTCACAGAATGATTGCCCTCACTAATTGAACTCCACGCTGCTATTATTTTGAACACACCCCTTTCAATTAATTATGCAAATACACAGACTCAAGAGCATGCAGATAATGAATGCTGGGTCTGTTGGTTTTCTAAGAATCTACTGCACGAACTGTTACATTGTTTGTCGTGTGGTAATATCATTTATACCAAAAACAGTGATTATCTGGTTAGTCAAATTGGACTGCTATTATTTTGAACACAACTGTACCTAACACATAGACGAGTGATTAATACATTTATATCCAACAATGAGTCTGTACCCTCTCCATCACCTCATAAAAACTCCTTAGTTAAAATGTCAGAGTTCAGAGTAAAAGAGTTCAGATCTCAGTTTTAGTCTCATATTAAAGCGGTTACTAGATCAGCATTTTACCATCTTAAGAACATCAGTAAGATTAGAGATTTTCTGACTAAACCAGAGCTGGAGAAACTTATCCATGATTTTATTTCTAGTATTGATTACTGTAATGGTCTCTTAGCTGGACTTCCACAAAAGACCATTACACAACTTCAGCTGATTCAAAATGCAGCCCCAGAGTCTCACTCGGAGCAAAAGAAGAGATCACCCCCCCCCCCTTCATCCTCAAATCCTTACACTGGAGACCAGTCTGTTACAGAATAGACTTTAAGGTGTTATTACTGGTCTATAAATGTCTAAATGGGGTAGGACCAGTGTATTTATCAGATCTGCAGAGTGTGCGGGAGGAGCGGTCGTTTAATACTGAGATCATTAAATTAAACGTAAGAGTTCCTCTTGTACCTACCGCAGTAAAGTTGGCTCAGCGTTCGATATTCGCCAGACATTCACCCACGAATATCCTGGTTATTAAAAAAACAACAAGTACTCGCCAAATGACTACTTCAGTGCAATTACTACAACATTGTGAACTTATTCACACACACTGGCGGTCAATGTTTTTACTGCTGTAAGATGTGAAAATATCATTATGTGATTTACAGATGAGTTCTTTCTGGCCGAGAAGCGCTTTAGCGACACAACTTCTTTTCAAAATAAAAGTCTTTTGGTATAAGGCATTTAAATACGTTTCTAAATAACAGTCAGTTACATGTTTCTTTTTCTCTCTTTTTTCCCCTTTTTTATTGTTACTGTGCAGATACAGTGTAATGTGTGGAATTTCTGGTTCCACCACAAATGTCTGGCAATGACACCAGAAGAATGGGAGACATTCTCTCAAACTGGACAGGACCTGCACTGTCCACACTGCCCTGATGTGTAACATGTCCCTGTGTGTGTTGATGTAAATAGTTAAATAACAGTTCCTGTAGTTCAGCAGGATAGTGCATCATTTTCTGTTCAAAAATATATATTTTAGAGCATCTACAACCAACCTAAATAAAATGTGCAGTTCTAAGACTTAATTGTGACACCCATCTTTCCTTAGTCCAGAAACAGAAAATATAGGAAATCTGACAAAGAATCTGTTTTCACAAATTTGTTACAAGGTTCACAAGTCCAAATGAGCATGAAGGGTGTTGGTCCTTGGGTGTACTACATCATAGGCCTGGAATTGTGTCTGTGGTTCATGTCGTTTAATTGTGTCACCCATTTTTCGTAGTTCAGAAACAGAAAATATATAACATCTCAGATAGAATCTGTTTTTTGTTACAAGGTTTACATACAACACATCGGGAAGATGATGTTCAATCAGCTTTCAACAGTGTGTTACAGGGTTTACGTATTTAAATGCCTTATACCCAAGACTTTTTCACATCTTACAGCAGTAAAAACATTGACCGCCAGTGTGTGTGAATAAGTTCACAATGTTGTAGTAATTGCACTGAAGTAGTCATTTGGCGAGTACTTGTTGTTTTTTTAATAACCAGGATATTCGCGGGTGAATGATTGGCGAATATCGAACGCTGAGCCAACTTTACCTCATGTTTTTACACTTATCGTCTTTACGCAGTCTCTCTCTGACACTCACACGCACACACAGTCTCTCTTTCCCTCTCCCTCTCTCTCTCACACACACACACACTGAACTATCTATAATCTTCAGGTCTGTAAACTGTAAATTAAGTCTTACCCGTTTTTCAGCTCTGCTCCTGATCTTCACAAACAGCAGTGTTTTTAAATCCGGTTTGGACTGGATCAGACACACGCAGGAAGGGCTGGGGCAGAGAGAAGTATCACTTTCGATTGTCTTCTGGGTTTGTCAGACACTAGAGGGCGCTCTAAAAATGAATGGGTTTCTCTGGAGAATTCAAACAAAACCATAGTTTATAAACTCTGATCATTTTCATACAAAAGAAATGCATTAATTTCCTCAACACAGAGCAGTAACAAATGTCTGAGACCCCACCGCAGACACATTTTTAAACTGTTGAACTCCAGTTTAAAGACTTTGTAAAAGTGTCTCAGTTGTGAGGATGAAGTCAGTGAGTGTGAACTTTACAGCAGTCGCCCAGAGCAGACGGGGGAGGGACTTCAGAGCAGCAGATACACAGAGGATTCCCGATTAGGAAACTGTGCTTAGTTTCAGCTTTTCCACTGTTTTGTGTCGACTAAATGTTCAGGAGCCTGTCCAGGTCAGTGCCCAGTGAGGCTCCAGGGCCAAACCCCTCAGTAATGTGCTCTGACCAGAGCTCTGACCCACACCCCACACAGCGAGTGCAGGGGCTCAGATCACTGGGGGCAGGAGGATGGACATCTTCAGGATTTGGGGTTTTATATTTTTCTTTGCAGGACATTTTCAAACACAAACCTGTAGACCATCAAATGTTCAGAAACCACAGACATCAGGAGGGAAGTGTTACTGACAGAGTAGTGTTTCATTTTCAGGTTTGTGTCTGTGAATAAATAATAGACAAATGTCCTATAAACTGTGCTTCTGTCCCATGCTAATATCTGTCTTAGCTTTGACCTTTACAGCCTTTAGCAGACGCTCGTATCCAGAGCAGCTTACAGAAGGGCTTTGTGTTGGAGTGTGTTTTACAGAGAGTACAAACAGGTTAGAGTCTAAAATCCCCCTGAGCTCAGACTCTCTCAGAGCAGGAGACAGAGCTGACACAGAGAAACTCAGAGAGGGACGTTTAGTTTATTGTAGTTAGTCGTGTTGTTTATAGTATAGTGCTCTTTACAGGATGAAGATAACGATGAACTGACGTAGTTCCTCTATGAAATAACTTCATTTGCTCTGCTCTTGTACACTTCAGTGATCTAATCATTTACACACTTCATTCTTCACTCTGGATGTTTGGGATATTATTTGGTGTAGTGTGCTGTGTCCAAAACTGTCCACTACATGTGTTTAAATGTGTGAGACACTAATTTAATAATGCTTTATTGTAGTAATGTATATGTTTAACAATACAGATAGTCTCATTAGTGTTAGTCCAGGAACAGAGGACGTTAACTCCCTGCCGTAGTTACCACCAAACAAAGCTGTGGTGTCGTAACCGGCCGTAACTCCAGCGTCAGCCAATCAGTGCTCAGTAGCATTAACGCTAGTGTCTGTTTCCCACAAATGCAGCCGGAAAATGGAGATATGTTTCTAAAACACACCCAACAAAAAAAATCCATCAAGTTCAGAAACGCTGTGAATCCAGTCACAACACAGGGAAGGTTTTCTGAAGGGGCCTGAAAGCTGCTGCACACCTAGAGATGTGCTGTGTGTCACAGAACAATAGAGCCCCACCAGAATCAGACTCCATTTGGGTGCACACGCAGCGCAACAGTTTACACTCACATTTCTGTTTAAAACAAGTGTTAAGCTTGATTTCTCCTTTACAACAAACACTGGAACAGCGCCTAAATATTAGTTTACATTTGAACCTTTTTGGAAACACTCAGTTTCTGATGAACTCTCTGATGTCGTTGATCAATTTGAAGGGACCCAAGAACTTTGGGGTTCACAGATCCACGGTCCTCTCTGTGACCTTCCCTGGGACTCGCCTGGTGTCAGTAGTTTTAGAAAACTCTTCATGTCGTAAGAATGAATGTCGTATTCTTCAAGTTTAATTCCTTTAGGGTCTGTTTCCCAGAAAGGGGCTAAGCCTAGTCTCAGACTGTTCCCTTTCAGCTGAGCCTCTCCTTTCTGAATGCTAAGAAACCCAGGACTAGGCTTAAACCTGTGGGAAACAGACCTGTAAAGTTAAGCCTTTTCTAATTTTGCTTTGGATTTCAAATTTTCAATTTCTTCATGTTGAGAAAATACAAATATTGTGTTTTTTGACATGATTGGGCTTTACATGGGTGGCACAGTGTCGCAGTCACACAGCTCCAGGGACCTGGAGGTTGTGGGTTCAATTCCCGCTCCGGGTGACTGTATGTGAGGAGTGTAGTGTGTTCTCTCTGTGTCTGCGTGGGTTTCCTCCGGGTGACTGTATGTGAGGAGTGTGGTGTGTTCTCTCTGTGTCTGCGTGGGTTTCCTCCGGGTGACTGTATGTGAGGAGTGTAGTGTGTTCTCTCTGTGTCTGCGTGGGTTTCCTCCGGGTGACTGTCTGTGAGGAGTGTGGTGTGTTCTCCCTGTGTCTGCGTGGGTTTCCTCCGGGTGACTGTCTGTGAGGAGTGTAGTGTGTTCTCTCTGTGTCTGCGTGGGTTTCCTCCGGGTGACTGTCTGTGAGGAGTGTGGGGTGTCACAGAGAACCCTGAGACTCTACACAGTCACACAGACAACACCGAGACTCTACACAGGTCACACAGAGAACCCTGAGACTCTACACAGTCACACAGAGAACCCTGAGGCTCTACACAGGTCACACAGAGAACTTAGAGGCTCCACACAGTCACACAGAGAACTCTGAGACTCTACACAGGTCACACGGAGAACACTGAGACTCTACACAGTCACACAGAGAACCCTGAGACTCTACACAGTCACACAGAGAACCCTGAGACTCTACACAGTCACACAGAGAACCCTGAGTCTCTACACAGTAATACAGAGAACCCTGAGGCTCTAGACATGTCACACAGAGAACCCTGAGACTCTACACAGTCACACAGAGAACCATGAGACTCTACACAGGTCACACAGAGAACCCCGAGTATCTACACAGGTCACACAGAGAACCCTGAGACTCTACACAGTCACACAGAGAACCCTGAGACTCTACACAGTCACACAGAGAACCCTGAGACTCTACACAGTCACACAGAGAACCCTGAGGCTCTACACAGGTCATACAGAGAACCCTGAGACTCTACACAGTCACACAGAGAACCTTGAGACTCTACACAAGTCACACAGAGAACCCAGAGGTCCTCACAGGTCACACAGAAAACCCAGAGGCTCTAGACAGTTACTCAGAGAACCCTGAGACTCTACACAGTCACGCAGAGAACCCTGAGACTCTACACAGTCACACAGAGAACCCTGAGGCTCTACACAGTCACACAGAGAACCCTGAGGCTCTACACAGTCACACAGAGAACCCTGAGACTCTACACAGGTCACACAGAGAACCCTGAGACCTTGACTCACAGAATGAGAGGGGAACAATCATGACGCAGGGAAGTAGTGTCGGAGTGGGCCTTGGTCCAGTTTCAGCTAGTGGGTATTAATAAATTATATTATAAGCAGATTTTTATTTTGTTTTTTATTATTTTCTTATAAGAACCAAGTAAAAATGTAAAAATACTCTTCCATTTGCCTGTGCTTTGCTGCAGATGACACAGTAAAATGTAAACAGCCTCTATACACAGGCATCAACAAAAAATGTTGCAGTAATATAATTATTCATATAATTACCAACAAAGACACACCAATAATCCATTCGTTGGAATATTATACATAAATATCAAACACAATAAAAAATAAACATTAGCCTTCTATTTAACAAATATGTAGCCTGTAAATAAAAGTTCACCAGATGAATCCTGAATTCTGAGGTTTTTTTTCCTTAAAAGGTATATCTCCAACAGATGGGCGGCGCCATAGTACTCTTCATTTATCAGCCGTCCTGTCCACCCACCTCCCCCCAACCGACACACACACACCCACACCCACACCCACCGACCCACCCACACACACACACACACACCCCCACACACAGGAAACAAC
The DNA here is from genome assembly GCF_029633855.1 of Hoplias malabaricus. Taxonomy (NCBI): domain Eukaryota; kingdom Metazoa; phylum Chordata; class Actinopteri; order Characiformes; family Erythrinidae; genus Hoplias; species Hoplias malabaricus. Next base: position 49,458,421 of record NC_089805.1, read on the forward strand.
CCCACAGTGTCACAAACAAAATAACAGAACAGTCCTGATCTCGAGCAGCTGCATCACACACACACACACACACACCGACCCGCCCACAAACACACACACACAAAGAGAGAGAGAGAATATAATATAGGAGTGTGGACACATACAGTTGTGTTCAAAATAATAGCAGTGTGTTTAAAAACATTGGTTAAGCTCAAAATCTTAATAGCAGTTTTTATTTCCATGCATTGGGAACATTGCATACTGTTTTCCAAATCAAAACATGAAGAGAAATGTATATAATTTTAACTACTTTACAGAAAATACCAAACAATTAACATTGGGCTGTTCAAAAAAATAGCAGTATCTGCATTTGTCTTCACTAACTCTAAATATGTACTGTTTTTAGGGATTTATCATTCCTGTGAATCACTAACCTAATATTTAGTTGAATAACCACAGTTTTTTAGAACTGCTTCACATCTGTGTTGCATAGAGTCAACCAACTTCTGGCACCTGTCGACTGGTATTCCAGCCCAGGATGCTTTGACTACATCCCACAATTCATTTGCATTTCTCGGTTTTGCCTCAGAAACTGCATCTTTGGTGTCATCCCACAAGTTTTCTATCGGATTAAGGTCCGGGGATTGGGCTGGCCACTCCATAACCTCAGTTTTGTTGGACTGGAACCAAGATTTTGCTCGTTTACTAGTGTGTTTAGGGTCGTTGTCTTGTTGAAACACCCATTTCAAGGGCATTTCCTCTTCAGCGTAAGGCAACATGACCTGTTCAATATTCTGATATATGCAAACTGGTCCATGATCCCTGGTATACGGTAAATAGGCCCAGCACCAGTACGAGAAACATGCCCATATCATGATGCTTGCACCACCATGCTTCATTGTCTTCAGAGTGTACTGTGGCTTGAATTCAGAGTTTGGGGGTCGTCTGACGAACTGTCTGCGGCCCTTGGACCCAAAAAGAACAATTTTGCTTTCATCAGTCCACAATATGTTTCTCCATTTCTCTTTAGGACAGTTGATATGTTCTTTGGCAAATTGTATCCGCTTCAGTACGTGTCTTTTTTTTAACAGTGGGACTTTACGGGGACTTCTTGCTAATAGTTTAGCTTCACACAGGTGTCTTCTAACTGTCACAGTACTCACAGGTAACCTGAGACTGTCTTTGATCATCCTGGAGCTGATCATTGGCTGAGCCTTTGCCATTCTTACTATTCTTTGATCCATTCGAATGGTAGTCTTCCGTTTTCTTCCACGTCTCTCTGGTTTTCCTCTCCATTTTAAAGCATTGGAGATCATTTTGGCTGAACAGCCTATTATTGTCTGCACGTCTTTATAAGTTTTACCCTCTCCAATCAACTTTATAATCAAAGCTCGCTGTTCTTCTGAACAATGTCTCGATCAACCCATTTTTCTCAGGCTTTCAAGGAGAAATACATGTAGAGCATGTGCTGGCTTCACCCTTAAATAAGGGACACCTGATTCACACCTGTTTCCTCACAGAATGATTGCCCTCACTAATTGAACTCCACGCTGCTATTATTTTGAACACACCCCTTTCAATTAATTATGCAAATACACAGACTCAAGAGCATGCAGATAATGAATGCTGGGTCTGTTGGTTTTCTAAGAATCTACTGCACGAACTGTTACATTGTTTGTCGTGTGGTAATATCATTTATACCAAAAACAGTGATTATCTGGTTAGTCAAATTGGACTGCTATTATTTTGAACACAACTGTACCTAACACATAGACGAGTGATTAATACATTTATATCCAACAATGAGTCTGTACCCTCTCCATCACCTCATAAAAACTCCTTAGTTAAAATGTCAGAGTTCAGAGTAAAAGAGTTCAGATCTCAGTTTTAGTCTCATATTAAAGCGGTTACTAGATCAGCATTTTACCATCTTAAGAACATCAGTAAGATTAAAGATTTTCTGACTAAACCAGAGCTGGAGAAACTTATCCATGATTTTATTTCTAGTATTGATTACTGTAATGGTCTCTTAGCTGGACTTCCACAAAAGACCATTACACAACTTCAGCTGATTCAAAATGCAGCCCCAGAGTCTCACTCGGAGCAAAAGAAGAGATCACCCCCCCCCCCTTCATCCTCAAATCCTTACACTGGAGACCAGTCTGTTACAGAATAGACTTTAAGGTGTTATTACTGGTCTATAAATGTCTAAATGGGGTAGGACCAGTGTATTTATCAGATCTGCAGAGTGTGCGGGAGGAGCGGTCGTTTAATACTGAGATCATTAAATTAAACGTAAGAGTTCCTCTTGTACCTACCGCAGTAAAGTTGGCTCAGCGTTCGATATTCGCCAGACATTCACCCACGAATATCCTGGTTATTAAAAAAACAACAAGTACTCGCCAAATGACTACTTCAGTGCAATTACTACAACATTGTGAACTTATTCACACACACTGGCGGTCAATGTTTTTACTGCTGTAAGATGTGAAAATATCATTATGTGATTTACAGATGAGTTCTTTCTGGCCGAGAAGCGCTTTAGCGACACAACTTCTTTTCAAAATAAAAGTCTTTTGGTATAAGGCATTTAAATACGTTTCTAAATAACAGTCAGTTACATGTTTCTTTTTCTCTCTTTTTTCCCCTTTTTTATTGTTACTGTGCAGATACAGTGTAATGTGTGGAATTTCTGGTTCCACCACAAATGTCTGGCAATGACACCAGAAGAATGGGAGACATTCTCTCAAACTGGACAGGACCTGCACTGTCCACACTGCCCTGATGTGTAACATGTCCCTGTGTGTGTTGATGTAAATAGTTAAATAACAGTTCCTGTAGTTCAGCAGGATAGTGCATCATTTTCTGTTCAAAAATATATATTTTAGAGCATCTACAACCAACCTAAATAAAATGTGCAGTTCTAAGACTTAATTGTGACACCCATCTTTCCTTAGTCCAGAAACAGAAAATATAGGAAATCTGACAAAGAATCTGTTTTCACAAATTTGTTACAAGGTTCACAAGTCCAAATGAGCATGAAGGGTGTTGGTCCTTGGGTGTACTACATCATAGGCCTGGAATTGTGTCTGTGGTTCATGTCGTTTAATTGTGTCACCCATTTTTCGTAGTTCAGAAACAGAAAATATATAACATCTCAGATAGAATCTGTTTTTTGTTACAAGGTTTACATACAACACATCGGGAAGATGATGTTCAATCAGCTTTCAACAGTGTGTTACAGGGTTTACGTATTTAAATGCCTTATACCCAAGACTTTTTCACATCTTACAGCAGTAAAAACATTGACCGCCAGTGTGTGTGAATAAGTTCACAATGTTGTAGTAATTGCACTGAAGTAGTCATTTGGCGAGTACTTGTTGTTTTTTTAATAACCAGGATATTCGCGGGTGAATGATTGGCGAATATCGAACGCTGAGCCAACTTTACCTCATGTTTTTACACTTATCGTCTTTACGCAGTCTCTCTCTGACACTCACACGCACACACAGTCTCTCTTTCCCTCTCCCTCTCTCTCTCACACACACACACACACACACACACACTGAACTATCTATAATCTTCAGGTCTGTAAACTGTAAATTAAGTCTTACCCGTTTTTCAGCTCTGCTCCTGATCTTCACAAACAGCAGTGTTTTTAAATCCGGTTTGGACTGGATCAGACACACGCAGGAAGGGCTGGGGCAGAGAGAAGTATCACTTTCGATTGTCTTCTGGGTTTGTCAGACACTAGAGGGCGCTCTAAAAATGAATGGGTTTCTCTGGAGAATTCAAACAAAACCATAGTTTATAAACTCTGATCATTTTTATACAAAAGAAATGCATTAATTTCCTCAACACAGAACAGTAACAAATGTCTGAGACCCCACCGCAGACACATTTTTAAACTGTTGAACTCCAGTTTAAAGACTTTGTAAAAGTGTCTCAGTTGTGAGGATGAAGTCAGTGAGTGTGAACTTTACAGCAGTCGCCCAGAGCAGACGGGGGAGGGACTTCAGAGCAGCAGATACACAGAGGATTCCCGATTAGGAAACTGTGCTTAGTTTCAGCTTTTCCACTGTTTTGTGTCGGCTAAATGTTCAGGAGCCTGTCCAGGTCAGTGCCCAGTGAGGCTCCAGGGCCAAACCCCTCAGTAATGTGCTCTGACCAGAGCTCTGACCCACACCCCACACAGCGAGTGCAGGGGCTCAGATCACTGGGGGCAGGAGGATGGACATCTTCAGGATTTGGGGTTTTATATTTTTCTTTGCAGGACATTTTCAAACACAAACCTGTAGACCGTCAAATGTTCAGAAACCACAGACATCAGGAGGGAAGTGTTACTGACAGAGTAGTGTTTCATTTTCAGGTTTGTGTCTGTGAATAAATAATAGACAAATGTCCTATAAACTGTGCTTCTGTCCCATGCTAATATCTGTCTTAGCTTTGACCTTTACAGCCTTTAGCAGACGCTCGTATCCAGAGCAGCTTACAGAAGGGCTTTGTGTTGGAGTGTGTTTTACAGAGAGTACAAACAGGTTAGAGTCTAAAATCCCCCTGAGCTCAGACTCTCTCAGAGCAGGAGACAGAGCTGACACAGAGAAACTCAGAGAGGGACGTTTAGTTTATTGTAGTTAGTCGTGTTGTTTATAGTATAGTGCTCTTTACAGGATGAAGATAACGATGAACTGACGTAGTCCCTCTATGAAATAACTTCATTTGCTCTGCTCTTGTACACTTCAGTGATCTAATCATTTACACACTTCATTCTTCACTCTGGATGTTTGGGATATTATTTGGTGTAGTGTGCTGTGTCCAAAACTGTCCACTACATGTGTTTAAATGTGTGAGACACTAATTTAATAATGCTTTATTGTAGTAATGTATATGTTTAACAATACAGATAGTCTCATTAGTGTTAGTCCAGGAACAGAGGACGTTAACTCCCTGCCGTAGTTACCACCAAACAAAGCTGTGGTGTCGTAACCGGCCGTAACTCCAGCGTCAGCCAATCAGTGCTCAGTAGCATTAACGCTAGTGTCTGTTTCCCACAAATGCAGCCGGAAAATGGAGATATGTTTCTAAAACACACCCAACAAAAAAAATCCATCAAGTTCAGAAACGCTGTGAATCCAGTCACAACACAGGGAAGGTTTTCTGAAGGGGCCTGAAAGCTGCTGCACACCTAGAGATGTGCTGTGTGTCACAGAACAATAGAGCCCCACCAGAATCAGACTCCATTTGGGTGCACACGCAGCGCAACAGTTTACACTCACATTTCTGTTTAAAACAAGTGTTAAGCTTGATTTCTCCTTTACAACAAACACTGGAACAGCGCCTAAATATTAGTTTACATTTGAACCTTTTTGGAAACACTCAGTTTCTGATGAACTCTCTGATGTCGTTGATCAATTTGAAGGGACCCAAGAACTTTGGGGTTCACAGATCCACGGTCCTCTCTGTGACCTTCCCTGGGACTCGCCTGGTGTCAGTAGTTTTAGAAAACTCTTCATGTCGTAAGAATGAATGTCGTATTCTTCAAGTTTAATTCCTTTAGGGTCTGTTTCCCAGAAAGGGGCTAAGCCTAGTCTCAGACTGTTCCCTTTCAGCTGAGCCTCTCCTTTCTGAATGCTAAGAAACCCAGGACTAGGCTTAAACCTGTGGGAAACAGACCTGTAAAGTTAAGCCTTTTCTAATTTTGCTTTGGATTTCAAATTTTCAATTTCTTCATGTTGAGAAAATACAAATATTGTGTTTTTTGACATGATTGGGCTTTACATGGGTGGCACAGTGTCGCAGTCACACAGCTCCAGGGACCTGGAGGTTGTGGGTTCAATTCCCGCTCCGGGTGACTGTATGTGAGGAGTGTAGTGTGTTCTCTCTGTGTCTGCGTGGGTTTCCTCCGGGTGACTGTATGTGAGGAGTGTGGTGTGTTCTCTCTGTGTCTGCGTGGGTTTCCTCCGGGTGACTGTATGTGAGGAGTGTAGTGTGTTCTCTCTGTGTCTGCGTGGGTTTCCTCCGGGTGACTGTCTGTGAGGAGTGTGGTGTGTTCTCCCTGTGTCTGCGTGGGTTTCCTCCGGGTGACTGTCTGTGAGGAGTGTAGTGTGTTCTCTCTGTGTCTGCGTGGGTTTCCTCCGGGTGACTGTCTGTGAGGAGTGTGGGGTGTCACAGAGAACCCTGAGACTCTACACAGTCACACAGACAACACCGAGACTCTACACAGGTCACACAGAGAACCCTGAGACCCTACACAGTCACACAGAGAACCCTGAGGCTCTACACAGGTCACACAGAGAACTTAGAGGCTCCACACAGTCACACAGAGAACTCTGAGACTCTACACAGGTCACACGGAGAACACTGAGACTCTACACAGTCACACAGAGAACCCTGAGACTCTACACAGTCACACAGAGAACCCTGAGACTCTACACAGTCACACAGAGAACCCTGAGTCTCTACACAGTAATACAGAGAACCCTGAGGCTCTAGACATGTCACACAGAGAACCCTGAGACTCTACACAGTCACACAGAGAACCATGAGACTCTACACAGGTCACACAGAGAACCCCGAGTATCTACACAGGTCACACAGAGAACCCTGAGACTCTACACAGTCACACAGAGAACCCTGAGACTCTACACAGTCACACAGAGAACCCTGAGACTCTACACAGTCACACAGAGAACCCTGAGACTCTACACAGTCACACAGAGAACCCTGAGGCTCTACACAGGTCATACAGAGAACCCTGAGACTCTACACAGTCACACAGAGAACCTTGAGACTCTACACAAGTCACACAGAGAACCCAGAGGTCCTCACAGGTCACACAGAAAACCCAGAGGCTCTAGACAGTTACTCAGAGAACCCTGAGACTCTACACAGTCACGCAGAGAACCCTGAGACTCTACACAGTCACACAGAGAACCCTGAGGCTCTACACAGTCACACAGAGAACCCTGAGGCTCTACACAGTCACACAGAGAACCCTGAGACTCTACACAGGTCACACAGAGAACCCTGAGACCTTGACTCACAGAATGAGAGGGGAACAATCATGACGCAGGGAAGTAGTGTCGGAGTGGGCCTTGGTCCAGTTTCAGCTAGTGGGTATTAATAAATTATATTATAAGCAGATTTTTCTTTTGTTTTTTATTATGTTCTAATAAGAACCAAGTAAAAATGTAAAAATACTCTTCCATTTGCCTGTGCTTTGCTGCAGATGACACAGTAAAATGTAAACAGCCTCTATACACAGGCATCAACAAAAAATGTTGCAGTAATATAATTATTCATATAATTACCAACAAAGACACACCAATAATCCATTCGTTGGAATATTATACATAAATATCAAACACAATAAAAAATAAACATTAGCCTTCTATTTAACAAATATGTAGCCTGTAAATAAAAGTTCACCAGATGAATCCTGAATTCTGAGGTTTTTTTTCCTTAAAAGGTATATCTCCAACAGATGGGCGGCGCCATAGTACTCTTCATTTATCAGCCGTCCTGTCCACCCACCTCCCCCCAACCGACACACACACACCCACACCCACACCCACCGACCCACCCACACACACACACACACACCCCCACACACAGGAAACAACCCCACAGTGTCACAAACAAAATAACAGAACAGTCCTGATCTCGAGCAGCTGCATCACACACACACACACACACACCGACCCGCCCACAAACACACACACACAAAGAGAGAGAGAGAATATAATATAGGAGTGTGGACACATACAGTTGTGTTCAAAATAATAGCAGTGTGTTTAAAAACATTGGTTAAGCTCAAAATCTTAATAGCAGTTTTTATTTCCATGCATTGGGAACATTGCATACTGTTTTCCAAATCAAAACATGAAGAGAAATGTATATAATTTTAACTACTTTACAGAAAATACCAAACAATTAACATTGGGCTGTTCAAAAAAATAGCAGTATCTGCATTTGTCTTCACTAACTCTAAATATGTACTGTTTTTAGGGATTTATCATTCCTGTGAATCACTAACCTAATATTTAGCTGAATAACCACAGTTTTTTAGAACTGCTTCACATCTGTGTTGCATAGAGTCAACCAACTTCTGGCACCTGTCGACTGGTATTCCAGCCCAGGACGCTTTGACTACATCCCACAATTCATTTGCATTTCTCGGTTTTGCCTCAGAAACTGCATCTTTGGTGTCATCCCACAAGTTTTCTATCGGATTAAGGTCCGGGGATTGGGCTGGCCACTCCATAACCTCAGTTTTGTTGGACTGGAACCAAGATTTTGCTCGTTTACTAGTGTGTTTAGGGTCGTTGTCTTGTTGAAACACCCATTTCAAGGGCATTTCCTCTTCAGCGTAAGGCAACATGACCTGTTCAATATTCTGATATATGCAAACTGGTCCATGATCCCTGGTATACGGTAAATAGGCCCAGCACCAGTACGAGAAACATGCCCATATCATGATGCTTGCACCACCATGCTTCATTGTCTTCAGAGTGTACTGTGGCTTGAATTCAGAGTTTGGGGGTCGTCTGACGAACTGTCTGCGGCCCTTGGACCCAAAAAGAACAATTTTGCTTTCATCAGTCCACAATATGTTTCTCCATTTCTCTTTAGGACAGTTGATATGTTCTTTGGCAAATTGTATCCGCTTCAGTACGTGTCTTTTTTTTAACAGTGGGACTTTACGGGGACTTCTTGCTAATAGTTTAGCTTCACACAGGTGTCTTCTAACTGTCACAGTACTCACAGATAACCTGAGACTGTCTTTGATCATCCTGGAGCTGATCATTGGCTGAGCCTTTGCCATTCTTACTATTCTTTGATCCATTCGAATGGTAGTCTTCCGTTTTCTTCCACGTCTCTCTGGTTTTCCTCTCCATTTTAAAGCATTGGAGATCATTTTGGCTGAACAGCCTATTATTGTCTGCACGTCTTTATAAGTTTTACCCTCTCCAATCAACTTTATAATCAAAGCTCGCTGTTCTTCTGAACAATGTCTCGATCAACCCATTTTTCTCAGGCTTTCAAGGAGAAATACATGTAGAGCATGTGCTGGCTTCACCCTTAAATAAGGGACACCTGATTCACACCTGTTTCCTCACAGAATGATTGCCCTCACTAATTGAACTCCACGCTGCTATTATTTTGAACACACCCCTTTCAATTAATTATGCAAATACACAGACTCAAGAGCATGCAGATAATGAATGCTGGGTCTGTTGGTTTTCTAAGAATCTACTGCACGAACTGTTACATTGTTTGTCGTGTGGTAATATCATTTATACCAAAAACAGTGATTATCTGGTTAGTCAAATTGGACTGCTATTATTTTGAACACAACTGTACCTAACACATAGACGAGTGATTAATACATTTATATCCAACAATGAGTCTGTACCCTCTCCATCACCTCATAAAAACTCCTTAGTTAAAATGTCAGAGTTCAGAGTAAAAGAGTTCAGATCTCAGTTTTAGTCTCATATTAAAGCGGTTACTAGATCAGCATTTTACCATCTTAAGAACATCAGTAAGATTAGAGATTTTCTGACTAAACCAGAGCTGGAGAAACTTATCCATGATTTTATTTCTAGTATTGATTACTGTAATGGTCTCTTAGCTGGACTTCCACAAAAGACCATTACACAACTTCAGCTGATTCAAAATGCAGCCCCAGAGTCTCACTCGGAGCAAAAGAAGAGATCACCCCCCCCCCCTTCATCCTCAAATCCTTACACTGGAGACCAGTCTGTTACAGAATAGACTTTAAGGTGTTATTACTGGTCTATAAATGTCTAAATGGGGTAGGACCAGTGTATTTATCAGATCTGCAGAGTGTGCGGGAGGAGCGGTCGTTTAATACTGAGATCATTAAATTAAACGTAAGAGTTCCTCTTGTACCTACCGCAGTAAAGTTGGCTCAGCGTTCGATATTCGCCAGACATTCACCCATGAATATCCTGGTTATTAAAAAAACAACAAGTACTCGCCAAATGACTACTTCAGTGCAATTACTACAACATTGTGAACTTATTCACACACACTGGCGGTCAATGTTTTTACTGCTGTAAGATGTGAAAATATCATTATGTGATTTACAGATGAGTTCTTTCTGGCCGAGAAGCGCTTTAGCGACACAACTTCTTTTCAAAATAAAAGTCTTTTGGTATAAGGCATTTAAATACGTTTCTAAATAACAGTCAGTTACATGTTTCTTTTTCTCTCTTTTTTCCCCTTTTTTATTGTTACTGTGCAGATACAGTGTAATGTGTGGAATTTCTGGTTCCACCACAAATGTCTGGCAATGACACCAGAAGAATGGGAGACATTCTCTCAAACTGGACAGGACCTGCACTGTCCACACTGCCCTGATGTGTAACATGTCCCTGTGTGTGTTGATGTAAATAGTTAAATAACAGTTCCTGTAGTTCAGCAGGATAGTGCATCATTTTCTGTTCAAAAATATATATTTTAGAGCATCTACAACCAACCTAAATAAAATGTGCAGTTCTAAGACTTAATTGTGACACCCATCTTTCCTTAGTCCAGAAACAGAAAATATAGGAAATCTGACAAAGAATCTGTTTTCACAAATTTGTTACAAGGTTCACAAGTCCAAATGAGCATGAAGGGTGTTGGTCCTTGGGTGTACTACATCATAGGCCTGGAATTGTGTCTGTGGTTCATGTCGTTTAATTGTGTCACCCATTTTTCGTAGTTCAGAAACAGAAAATATATAACATCTCAGATAGAATCTGTTTTTTGTTACAAGGTTTACATACAACACATCGGGAAGATGATGTTCAATCAGCTTTCAACAGTGTGTTACAGGGTTTACGTATTTAAATGCCTTATACCCAAGACTTTTTCACATCTTACAGCAGTAAAAACATTGACCGCCAGTGTGTGTGAATAAGTTCACAATGTTGTAGTAATTGCACTGAAGTAGTCATTTGGCGAGTACTTGTTGTTTTTTTAATAACCAGGATATTCGCGGGTGAATGATTGGCGAATATCGAACGCTGAGCCAACTTTACCTCATGTTTTTACACTTATCGTCTTTACGCAGTCTCTCTCTGACACTCACACGCACACACAGTCTCTCTTTCCCTCTCCCTCTCTCTCTCACACACACACACACTGAACTATCTATAATCTTCAGGTCTGTAAACTGTAAATTAAGTCTTACCCGTTTTTCAGCTCTGCTCCTGATCTTCACAAACAGCAGTGTTTTTAAATCCGGTTTGGACTGGATCAGACACACGCAGGAAGGGCTGGGGCAGAGAGAAGTATCACTTTCGATTGTCTTCTGGGTTTGTCAGACACTAGAGGGCGCTCTAAAAATGAATGGGTTTCTCTGGAGAATTCAAACAAAACCATAGTTTATAAACTCTGATCATTTTCATACAAAAGAAATGCATTAATTTCCTCAACACAGAGCAGTAACAAATGTCTGAGACCCCACCGCAGACACATTTTTAAACTGTTGAACTCCAGTTTAAAGACTTTGTAAAAGTGTCTCAGTTGTGAGGATGAAGTCAGTGAGTGTGAACTTTACAGCAGTCGCCCAGAGCAGACGGGGGAGGGACTTCAGAGCAGCAGATACACAGAGGATTCCCGATTAGGAAACTGTGCTTAGTTTCAGCTTTTCCACTGTTTTGTGTCGGCTAAATGTTCAGGAGCCTGTCCAGGTCAGTGCCCAGTGAGGCTCCAGGGCCAAACCCCTCAGTAATGTGCTCTGACCAGAGCTCTGACCCACACCCCACACAGCGAGTGCAGGGGCTCAGATCACTGGGGGCAGGAGGATGGACATCTTCAGGATTTGGGGTTTTATATTTTTCTTTGCAGGACATTTTCAAACACAAACCTGTAGACCGTCAAATGTTCAGAAACCACAGACATCAGGAGGGAAGTGTTACTGACAGAGTAGTGTTTCATTTTCAGGTTTGTGTCTGTGAATAAATAATAGACAAATGTCCTATAAACTGTGCTTCTGTCTCATGCTAATATCTGTCTTAGCTTTGACCTTTACAGCCTTTAGCAGACGCTCGTATCCAGAGCAGCTTACAGAAGGGCTTTGTGTTGGAGTGTGTTTTACAGAGAGTACAAACAGGTTAGAGTCTAAAATCCCCCTGAGCTCAGACTCTCTCAGAGCAGGAGACAGAGCTGACACAGAGAAACTCAGAGAGGGACGTTTAGTTTATTGTAGTTAGTCGTGTTGTTTATAGTATAGTGCTCTTTACAGGTTGAAGATAACGATGAACTGACGTAGTCCCTCTATGAAATAACTTCATTTGCTCTGCTCTTGTACACTTCAGTGATCTAATCATTTACACACTTCATTCTTCACTCTGGATGTTTGGGATATTATTTGGTGTAGTGTGCTGTGTCCAAAACTGTCCACTACATGTGTTTAAATGTGTGAGACACTAATTTAATAATGCTTTATTGTAGTAATGTATATGTTTATCAATACAGATAGTCTCATTAGTGTTAGTCCAGGAACAGAGGACGTTAACTCCCTGCCGTAGTTAACAACAAACAAAGCTGTGGTGTCGTAACCGGCCGTAACTCCAGCGTCAGCCAATCAGTGCTCAGTAGCATTAACGCTAGTGTCTGTTTCCCACAAATGCAGCCGGAAAATGGAGATATGTTTCTAAAACACACCCAACAAAAAAAATCCATCAAGTTCAGAAACGCTGTGAATCCAGTCACAACACAGGGAAGGTTTTCTGAAGGGGCCTGAAAGCTGCTGCACACCTAGAGATGTGCTGTGTGTCACAGAACAATAGAGCCCCACCAGAATCAGACTCCATTTGGGTGCACACGCAGCGCAACAGTTTACACTCACATTTCTGTTTAAAACAAGTGTTAAGCTTGATTTCTCCTTTACAACAAACACTGGAACAGCGCCTAAATATTAGTTTACATTTGAACCTTTTTGGAAACACTCAGTTTCTGATGAACTCTCTGATGTCGTTGATCAATTTGAAGGGACCCAAGAACTTTGGGGTTCACAGATCCACGGTCCTCTCTGTGACCTTCCCTGGGACTCGCCTGGTGTCAGTAGTTTTAGAAAACTCTTCATGTCGTAAGAATGAATGTCGTATTCTTCAAGTTTAATTCCTTTAGGGTCTGTTTCCCAGAAAGGGGCTAAGCCTAGTCTCAGACTGTTCCCTTTCAGCTGAGCCTCTCCTTTCTGAATGCTAAGAAACCCAGGACTAGGCTTAAACCTGTGGGAAACAGACCTGTAAAGTTAAGCCTTTTCTAATTTTGCTTTGGATTTCAAATTTTCAATTTCTTCATGTTGAGAAAATACAAATATTGTGTTTTTTGACATGATTGGGCTTTACATGGGTGGCACAGTGTCGCAGTCACACAGCTCCAGGGACCTGGAGGTTGTGGGTTCAATTCCCGCTCCGGGTGACTGTATGTGAGGAGTGTAGTGTGTTCTCTCTGTGTCTGCGTGGGTTTCCTCCGGGTGACTGTATGTGAGGAGTGTGGTGTGTTCTCTCTGTGTCTGCGTGGGTTTCCTCCGGGTGACTGTATGTGAGGAGTGTAGTGTGTTCTCTCTGTGTCTGCGTGGGTTTCCTCCGGGTGACTGTCTGTGAGGAGTGTGGTGTGTTCTCCCTGTGTCTGCGTGGGTTTCCTCCGGGTGACTGTCTGTGAGGAGTGTAGTGTGTTCTCTCTGTGTCTGCGTGGGTTTCCTCCGGGTGACTGTCTGTGAGGAGTGTGGGGTGTCACAGAGAACCCTGAGACTCTACACAGTCACACAGACAACACCGAGACTCTACACAGGTCACACAGAGAACCCTGAGACTCTACACAGTCACACAGAGAACCCTGAGGCTCTACACAGGTCACACAGAGAACTTAGAGGCTCCACACAGTCACACAGAGAACTCTGAGACTCTACACAGGTCACACGGAGAACACTGAGACTCTACACAGTCACACAGAGAACCCTGAGACTCTACACAGTCACACAGAGAACCCTGAGACTCTACACAGTCACACAGAGAACCCTGAGTCTCTACACAGTAATACAGAGAACCCTGAGGCTCTAGACATGTCACACAGAGAACCCTGAGACTCTACACAGTCACACAGAGAACCATGAGACTCTACACAGGTCACACAGAGAACCCCGAGTATCTACACAGGTCACACAGAGAACCCTGAGACTCTACACAGTCACACAGAGAACCCTGAGACTCTACACAGTCACACAGAGAACCCTGAGACTCTACACAGTCACACAGAGAACCCTGAGACTCTACACAGTCACACAGAGAACCCTGAGGCTCTACACAGGTCATACAGAGAACCCTGAGACTCTACACAGTCACACAGAGAACCTTGAGACTCTACACAAGTCACACAGAGAACCCAGAGGTCCTCACAGGTCACACAGAAAACCCAGAGGCTCTAGACAGTTACTCAGAGAACCCTGAGACTCTACACAGTCACGCAGAGAACCCTGAGACTCTACACAGTCACACAGAGAACCCTGAGGCTCTACACAGTCACACAGAGAACCCTGAGGCTCTACACAGTCACACAGAGAACCCTGAGACTCTACACAGGTCACACAGAGAACCCTGAGACCTTGACTCACAGAATGAGAGGGGAACAATCATGACGCAGGGAAGTAGTGTCGGAGTGGGCCTTGGTCCAGTTTCAGCTAGTGGGTATTAATAAATTATATTATAAGCAGATTTTTCTTTTGTTTTTTATTATGTTCTAATAAGAACCAAGTAAAAATGTAAAAATACTCTTCCATTTGCCTGTGCTTTGCTGCAGATGACACAGTAAAATGTAAACAGCCTCTATACACAGGCATCAACAAAAAATGTTGCAGTAATATAATTATTCATATAATTACCAACAAAGACACACCAATAATCCATTCGTTGGAATATTATACATAAATATCAAACACAATAAAAAATAAACATTAGCCTTCTATTTAACAAATATGTAGCCTGTAAATAAAAGTTCACCAGATGAATCCTGAATTCTGAGGTTTTTTTTCCTTAAAAGGTATATCTCCAACAGATGGGCGGCGCCATAGTACTCTTCATTTATCAGCCGTCCTGTCCACCCACCTCCCCCCAACCGACACACACACACCCACACCCACACCCACCGACCCACCCACACACACACACACACACCCCCACACACAGGAAACAACCCCACAGTGTCACAAACAAAATAACAGAACAGTCCTGATCTCGAGCAGCTGCATCACACACACACACACACACACCGACCCGCCCACAAACACACACACACAAAGAGAGAGAGAGAATATAATATAGGAGTGTGGACACATACAGTTGTGTTCAAAATAATAGCAGTGTGTTTAAAAACATTGGTTAAGCTCAAAATCTTAATAGCAGTTTTTATTTCCATGCATTGGGAACATTGCATACTGTTTTCCAAATCAAAACATGAAGAGAAATGTATATAATTTTAACTACTTTACAGAAAATACCAAACAATTAACATTGGGCTGTTCAAAAAAATAGCAGTATCTGCATTTGTCTTCACTAACTCTAAATATGTACTGTTTTTAGGGATTTATCATTCCTGTGAATCACTAACCTAATATTTAGCTGAATAACCACAGTTTTTTAGAACTGCTTCACATCTGTGTTGCATAGAGTCAACCAACTTCTGGCACCTGTCGACTGGTATTCCAGCCCAGGACGCTTTGACTACATCCCACAATTCATTTGCATTTCTCGGTTTTGCCTCAGAAACTGCATCTTTGGTGTCATCCCACAAGTTTTCTATCGGATTAAGGTCCGGGGATTGGGCTGGCCACTCCATAACCTCAGTTTTGTTGGACTGGAACCAAGATTTTGCTCGTTTACTAGTGTGTTTAGGGTCGTTGTCTTGTTGAAACACCCATTTCAAGGGCATTTCCTCTTCAGCGTAAGGCAACATGACCTGTTCAATATTCTGATATATGCAAACTGGTCCATGATCCCTGGTATACGGTAAATAGGCCCAGCACCAGTACGAGAAACATGCCCATATCATGATGCTTGCACCACCATGCTTCATTGTCTTCAGAGTGTACTGTGGCTTGAATTCAGAGTTTGGGGGTCGTCTGACGAACTGTCTGCGGCCCTTGGACCCAAAAAGAACAATTTTGCTTTCATCAGTCCACAATATGTTTCTCCATTTCTCTTTAGGACAGTTGATATGTTCTTTGGCAAATTGTATCCGCTTCAGTACGTGTCTTTTTTTTAACAGTGGGACTTTACGGGGACTTCTTGCTAATAGTTTAGCTTCACACAGGTGTCTTCTAACTGTCACAGTACTCACAGGTAACCTGAGACTGTCTTTGATCATCCTGGAGCTGATCATTGGCTGAGCCTTTGCCATTCTTACTATTCTTTGATCCATTCGAATGGTAGTCTTCCGTTTTCTTCCACGTCTCTCTGGTTTTCCTCTCCATTTTAAAGCATTGGAGATCATTTTGGCTGAACAGCCTATTATTGTCTGCACGTCTTTATAAGTTTTACCCTCTCCAATCAACTTTATAATCAAAGCTCGCTGTTCTTCTGAACAATGTCTCGATCAACCCATTTTTCTCAGGCTTTCAAGGAGAAATACATGTAGAGCATGTGCTGGCTTCACCCTTAAATAAGGGACACCTGATTCACACCTGTTTCCTCACAGAATGATTGCCCTCACTAATTGAACTCCACGCTGCTATTATTTTGAACACACCCCTTTCAATTAATTATGCAAATACACAGACTCAAGAGCATGCAGATAATGAATGCTGGGTCTGTTGGTTTTCTAAGAATCTACTGCACGAACTGTTACATTGTTTGTCGTGTGGTAATATCATTTATACCAAAAACAGTGATTATCTGGTTAGTCAAATTGGACTGCTATTATTTTGAACACAACTGTACCTAACACATAGACGAGTGATTAATACATTTATATCCAACAATGAGTCTGTACCCTCTCCATCACCTCATAAAAACTCCTTAGTTAAAATGTCAGAGTTCAGAGTAAAAGAGTTCAGATCTCAGTTTTAGTCTCATATTAAAGCGGTTACTAGATCAGCATTTTACCATCTTAAGAACATCAGTAAGATTAGAGATTTTCTGACTAAACCAGAGCTGGAGAAACTTATCCATGATTTTATTTCTAGTATTGATTACTGTAATGGTCTCTTAGCTGGACTTCCACAAAAGACCATTACACAACTTCAGCTGATTCAAAATGCAGCCCCAGAGTCTCACTCGGAGCAAAAGAAGAGATCACCCCCCCCCCCTTCATCCTCAAATCCTTACACTGGAGACCAGTCTGTTACAGAATAGACTTTAAGGTGTTATTACTGGTCTATAAATGTCTAAATGGGGTAGGACCAGTGTATTTATCAGATCTGCAGAGTGTGCGGGAGGAGCGGTCGTTTAATACTGAGATCATTAAATTAAACGTAAGAGTTCCTCTTGTACCTACCGCAGTAAAGTTGGCTCAGCGTTCGATATTCGCCAGACATTCACCCACGAATATCCTGGTTATTAAAAAAACAACAAGTACTCGCCAAATGACTACTTCAGTGCAATTACTACAACATTGTGAACTTATTCACACACACTGGCGGTCAATGTTTTTACTGCTGTAAGATGTGAAAATATCATTATGTGATTTACAGATGAGTTCTTTCTGGCCGAGAAGCGCTTTAGCGACACAACTTCTTTTCAAAATAAAAGTCTTTTGGTATAAGGCATTTAAATACGTTTCTAAATAACAGTCAGTTACATGTTTCTTTTTCTCTCTTTTTTCCCCTTTTTTATTGTTACTGTGCAGATACAGTGTAATGTGTGGAATTTCTGGTTCCACCACAAATGTCTGGCAATGACACCAGAAGAATGGGAGACATTCTCTCAAACTGGACAGGACCTGCACTGTCCACACTGCCCTGATGTGTAACATGTCCCTGTGTGTGTTGATGTAAATAGTTAAATAACAGTTCCTGTAGTTCAGCAGGATAGTGCATCATTTTCTGTTCAAAAATATATATTTTAGAGCATCTACAACCAACCTAAATAAAATGTGCAGTTCTAAGACTTAATTGTGACACCCATCTTTCCTTAGTCCAGAAACAGAAAATATAGGAAATCTGACAAAGAATCTGTTTTCACAAATTTGTTACAAGGTTCACAAGTCCAAATGAGCATGAAGGGTGTTGGTCCTTGGGTGTACTACATCATAGGCCTGGAATTGTGTCTGTGGTTCATGTCGTTTAATTGTGTCACCCATTTTTCGTAGTTCAGAAACAGAAAATATATAACATCTCAGATAGAATCTGTTTTTTGTTACAAGGTTTACATACAACACATCGGGAAGATGATGTTCAATCAGCTTTCAACAGTGTGTTACAGGGTTTACGTATTTAAATGCCTTATACCCAAGACTTTTTCACATCTTACAGCAGTAAAAACATTGACCGCCAGTGTGTGTGAATAAGTTCACAATGTTGTAGTAATTGCACTGAAGTAGTCATTTGGCGAGTACTTGTTGTTTTTTTAATAACCAGGATATTCGCGGGTGAATGATTGGCGAATATCGAACGCTGAGCCAACTTTACCTCATGTTTTTACACTTATCGTCTTTACGCAGTCTCTCTCTGACACTCACACGCACACACAGTCTCTCTTTCCCTCTCCCTCTCTCTCTCACACACACACACACTGAACTATCTATAATCTTCAGGTCTGTAAACTGTAAATTAAGTCTTACCCGTTTTTCAGCTCTGCTCCTGATCTTCACAAACAGCAGTGTTTTTAAATCCGGTTTGGACTGGATCAGACACACGCAGGAAGGGCTGGGGCAGAGAGAAGTATCACTTTCGATTGTCTTCTGGGTTTGTCAGACACTAGAGGGCGCTCTAAAAATGAATGGGTTTCTCTGGAGAATTCAAACAAAACCATAGTTTATAAACTCTGATCATTTTCATACAAAAGAAATGCATTAATTTCCTCAACACAGAGCAGTAACAAATGTCTGAGACCCCACCGCAGACACATTTTTAAACTGTTGAACTCCAGTTTAAAGACTTTGTAAAAGTGTCTCAGTTGTGAGGGTGAAGTCAGTGAGTGTGAACTTTACAGCAGTCGCCCAGAGCAGACGGGGGAGGGACTTCAGAGCAGCAGATACACAGAGGATTCCCGATTAGGAAACTGTGCTTAGTTTCAGCTTTTCCACTGTTTTGTGTCGACTAAATGTTCAGGAGCCTGTCCAGGTCAGTGCCCAGTGAGGCTCCAGGGCCAAACCCCTCAGTAATGTGCTCTGACCAGAGCTCTGACCCACACCCCACACAGCGAGTGCAGGGGCTCAGATCACTGGGGGCAGGAGGATGGACATCTTCAGGATTTGGGGTTTTATATTTTTCTTTGCAGGACATTTTCAAACACAAACCTGTAGACCGTCAAATGTTCAGAAACCACAGACATCAGGAGGGAAGTGTTACTGACAGAGTAGTGTTTCATTTTCAGGTTTGTGTCTGTGAATAAATAATAGACAAATGTCCTATAAAACGTGCTTATGTCTCATGCTAATATCTGTCTTAGCTTTGACCTTTACAGCCTTTAGCAGACGCTCGTATCCAGAGCAGCTTACAGAAGGGCTTTGTGTTGGAGTGTGTTTTACAGAGAGTACAAACAGGTTAGAGTCTAAAATCCCCCTGAGCTCAGACTCTCTCAGAGCAGGAGACAGAGCTGACACAGAGAAACTCAGAGAGGGACGTTTAGTTTATTGTAGTTAGTCGTGTTGTTTATAGTGTAGTGCTCTTTACAGGATGAAGATAACGATGAACTGACGTAGTCCCTCTATGAAATAACTTCATTTGCTCTGCTCTTGTACACTTCAGTGATCTAATCATTTACACACTTCATTCTTCACTCTGGATGTTTGGGATATTATTTGGTGTAGTGTGCTGTGTCCAAAACTGTCCACTACATGTGTTTAAATGTGTGAGACACTAATTTAATAATGCTTTATTGTAGTAATGTATATGTTTAACAATACAGATAGTCTCATTAGTGTTAGTCCAGGAACAGAGGACGTTAACTCCCTGCCGTAGTTACCACCAAACAAAGCTGTGGTGTCGTAACCGGCCGTAACTCCAGCGTCAGCCAATCAGTGCTCAGTAGCATTAACGCTAGTGTCTGTTTCCCACAAATGCAGCCGGAAAATGGAGATATGTTTCTAAAACACACCCAACAAAAAAAATCCATCAAGTTCAGAAACGCTGTGAATCCAGTCACAACACAGGGAAGGTTTTCTGAAGGGGCCTGAAAGCTGCTGCACACCTAGAGATGTGCTGTGTGTCACAGAACAATAGAGCCCCACCAGAATCAGACTCCATTTGGGTGCACACGCAGCGCAACAGTTTACACTCACATTTCTGTTTAAAACAAGTGTTAAGCTTGATTTCTCCTTTACAACAAACACTGGAACAGCGCCTAAATATTAGTTTACATTTGAACCTTTTTGGAAACACTCAGTTTCTGATGAACTCTCTGATGTCGTTGATCAATTTGAAGGGACCCAAGAACTTTGGGGTTCACAGATCCACGATCCTCTCTGTGACCTTCCCTGGGACTCGCCTGGTGTCAGTAGTTTTAGAAAACTCTTCATGTCGTAAGAATGAATGTCGTATTCTTCAAGTTTAATTCCTTTAGGGTCTGTTTCCCAGAAAGGGGCTAAGCCTAGTCTCAGACTGTTCCCTTTCAGCTGAGCCTCTCCTTTCTGAATGCTAAGAAACCCAGGACTAGGCTTAAACCTGTGGGAAACAGACCTGTAAAGTTAAGCCTTTTCTAATTTTGCTTTGGATTTCAAATTTTCAATTTCTTCATGTTGAGAAAATACAAATATTGTGTTTTTTGACATGATTGGGCTTTACATGGGTGGCACAGTGTCGCAGTCACACAGCTCCAGGGACCTGGAGGTTGTGGGTTCAATTCCCGCTCCGGGTGACTGTATGTGAGGAGTGTAGTGTGTTCTCTCTGTGTCTGCGTGGGTTTCCTCCGGGTGACTGTATGTGAGGAGTGTGGTGTGTTCTCTCTGTGTCTGCGTGGGTTTCCTCCGGGTGACTGTATGTGAGGAGTGTAGTGTGTTCTCTCTGTGTCTGCGTGGGTTTCCTCCGGGTGACTGTCTGTGAGGAGTGTGGTGTGTTCTCCCTGTGTCTGCGTGGGTTTCCTCCGGGTGACTGTCTGTGAGGAGTGTAGTGTGTTCTCTCTGTGTCTGCGTGGGTTTCCTCCGGGTGACTGTCTGTGAGGAGTGTGGGGTGTTCTCCCTGTGTCTGCGTGGGTTTCCTCCGGGTGACTGTCTGTGAGGAGTGTGGTGTGTTCTCCCTGTGTTCGCGTGGGTTTCCTCCGGGTGACTGTCTGTGAGGAGTGTGGTGTGTTCTCCTTGTGTCTGCGTGGGTTTCCTCCGGGTGACTGTCTGTGAGGAGTGTGGTGTGTTCTCCCTGTGTCTGCGTGGGTTTCCTCCGGGTGACTGTCTGTGAGGAGTGTGGTGTGTTCTCCCTGTGTCTGCGTGGGTTTCCTCCGGGTGACTGTCTGTGAGGAGTGTGGTGTGTTCTCTCTGTGTCTGCGTGGGTTTCCTCCGGGTGACTGTCTGTGAGGAGTGTAGTGTGTTCTCTCTGTGTCTGCGTGGGTTTCCTCCGGGTGACTGTCTGTGAGGAGTGTGGTGTGTTCTCCCTGTGTCTGCGTGGGTTTCCTCCGGGTGACTGTCTGTGAGGAGTGTGGGGTGTTCTCCCTGTGTCTGCGTGGGTTTCCTCCGGGTGACTGTCTGTGAGGAGTGTGGTGTGTTCTCCCTGTGTTCGCGTGGGTTTCCTCCGGGTGACTGTCTGTGAGGAGTGTGGTGTGTTCTCCTTGTGTCTGCGTGGGTTTCCTCCGGGTGACTGTCTGTGAGGAGTGTGATGTGTTCTCCCTGTGTCTGCGTGGGTTTCCTCCGGGTGACTGTCTGTGAGGAGTGTGGTGTGTTCTCCCTGTGTCTGCGTGGGTTTCCTCCGGGTGACTGTCTGTGAGGAGTGTGGTGTGTTCTCCCTGTGTCTGCGTGGGTTTCCTCCGGGTGCTCCGGTTTCCTCCCACAGTCCAAAAACACACATTGGTAGGTGGATTGGCGACTCAAAAGTGTCCGTAGGTGTGAGTGTGTGAGTGAATGTGTGTGTGTGTCTGTGTTGCCCTGTGAAGGACTGGCGCCCCCTCCAGGGTGTATTCCCACCTTGCGCCCAGTGATTCCAGGTAGGCTCTGGACCCACCGCGACCCTGAACTGGATAAGGGCTACAGATAATGAATGAATGAATGGGCTTTACATTTACACAGCTGTATGAAGCTCTTTCTGAAGTAACACTAAAGAGATGGTAGGCTTTGTTTAACCCCTAGAACCCTAGCTTTTTTTAATTGGTTTATTTCCGTTTTATTGTCAGTGCCACTGTCAGCTTTAATTAAACAGTAAAGATGTGAGAGAGCCGTAGTCCGTATGTTTGTTTTGTTTCTGAAAACCTTGGCTACTCAAACATGTGATCAACTCGGGTATATCTGGTGCTGGATATTTTCTTGAAATATTTTGATCAACATTTTACTTTTAATTTACTTTTAACAAAGTGCTTGTTATTTTTACAAATTTGTGATTGTAAAGCCTTCACATCATGGTGTAAATTCTGATATATTTTCAGAAACTGTAGGACAAGAGTCTGTAAGCTTAAAACATGCGTATTTTGATAATAATTTATTATGTGGCAGAAGTATACATCCCTATATGACCCCTGTGATTTATGACCCAGGTCATACCCCCCCCCCCCCCCACCACCACCAACCACACACACTTGGGGTTTGCATATGATAATTGACACTGGTTTAATTTACCCCAACGACTCTTGTGGAAAACATCTATTTTATCACCATACTGATATTCAAAAGGACCAATATCATTAAACCCAACTCTAAGGTTGCACATATCAATCAAATCAATTTTGATTTTCACAACAGAAAATTGTCACAAAGCAGCTTTACAGAGACCTGGGTCCAAGCCTCCTATGAGTGAACCAAGGGCAACAGTGGCAAGGAAAAACTCCCTCAGCACACGAGGAAGAAACCTTGGAAGGAACCAAGATTCATTCATACGGGGAACCCATCCTCCTCGGGTCGACACCGGAGACACAACAGAGAACAGAACAGAAGTAAAAGTGAACTGATGACAGATGAAGGGGTTATAGTAATGTGAATGTAGTATATTAGTGATGTATGAGTCTGATGAAGGAGAAGGTGATCAGGGATTCTGTGGGAGTTAAAAGTAGGTGCAGAGTTAATTTTAGATAAAACAGCATGGCCAAGCATGATAGTGTAGATGAGACAAGGCCAGGATCTTGTACTTCACTTCCAGCTTTGCTACTGTGCAGACGCTTGTCCTTTTGCTCCGGCTTCACTTTGTTTTTATCTCTATTTTATTTTATTTTTCTAGTTTACTCAGGCAAGGACAGCGAAAGTACAGTGTAGTTTTAGCTTATATTTAATACGTTTTATTTGATTTTACCCTGAGAAACATTTTTGGATTTTTACTGATTGAATCAGTAAAGTCTTCTGACTACCAAGGAAGTAATCTACAGAATGCCTGTTTGGGTTCCTGAGCACCTGTGCTGCCAGAATTGTTACAGTCTTCTACAAAGAATGACTGTTTTTAAACAAGCTTTCGGACCTTGTTGGGGTTTAAAGACTGGCGTTTCTGCGCTGTTTGAGGATAATCAGAGAGTGGGAGTACTGGCAGCGGAAAGAGGGTTCTATTCACTCCATCAGTTCCATTCACTCCATTTGCAGAACACATTGGAACCACTGCAAGACTTCTGTGAGCTTCCTACTGGCAGGGAACAGACCTCAAGAGAAGCAGGAAGGGCCAGCCATTCAGAGCACCCCAAAAGAGCCACAAGACCCAAGTCCATGGCCACAGCTGACACCCTTGTTTTTGGAGATGACTCTGTTTGATGTGAAAGATCAGAAATTCATAGTTCGATGTGAGCCTAACATCACAGTTTCTGAACTGAATGAAAAGCTTTCTACATTGCTGGCTGAACACACAACAGTGAAACAGATAATTGTCCATGTTGGTAAGAATGACACAAAGGAAGGACGAGTCAGAGGTACTAAAAAATGACTTTAATGTTCTCTTTAACACTCTGCTCAGGCTAAACATCCACTCATTTATCAGTGGTCCACTGCCTGCAAGGAGCAAAAAAATGTTTTCCAGGCTACTTGCACTAAACCTATGCCTACAAAAAATCTCCAGGGCAAATGGACTGATTTTTATTGAAAATTTTTATCTTTTTTTTGGAAGAGAGAATTTATTAGCCAAGATGGACTGCACACCAACAAAAGAGGTGTCAGATTGCTGATAGAGAACTTTACCTTTTCTTTGTGCATCTCCTCTGCTCCCAGTAGCGAAGACACGTCAGAGTTAACAAACAAGGACTCTGGCGTCACCTCTGAGACACAACATCCTCCCCCTTCTGAGAAGGCAGAGTCTGCACTATCACTCAAGGACTCTGAACAACAACATCCTGCCCTTACTGACAGTGCAGCGTCACTGGATGAGAGCCATGCTCTACAGCATCAGCTGCAAGAGACACAGAAACTGCACGGGGTATCTACACCATCCTCCATCTCCACCTCACCCTCACCATCACCCCACCTGAATCTTCTTGCATCAATGGAGAAGCTGGTATCTGCAGGAACAAAGTTGTCACTTTCCCTGTCAGCTAGTCCTCAGGTACAGAGAAAAGTCAGCCCAGATTCACCTCCACTACCATCTACTGCCCCAAGGACTCAGCAACCCTCCTCCTCCCCACTACACTCACCGATCAAGGAGTTAGTTAAAATGGCTTCAATTAAGCTCAGCCAGATGGATGATCTGTTAAACAAACTCCCCTAGAGCTTACAACACCTCAAAGAAAAAGGCAAGCTCCAAAACCATCAGATAGGCAACTTCGCTCTCTATCTCATCATCAACAGGAGCTTCACCCTCCTTCTTCCAATGAAAGGGAAGAGGCCATCTCAAGTATTAAGACAGGTTGATACTTATTGGGTCCATATTTTAAAAACAAGCTTGGACCCTGTGAGTCTGTACTGTCTCCCATTCCGGTACTTATCAGAAATGGAAAAAACGGAATACAGAACAGATGGTGTAAATGTTTCCAACCTAAAGTATGTACTTAGACATCAGTCAGATCTGGAACCAGTCAAGTCCTTTGGTTTAAAACTACCTCTTATTAATATTAGATCTCTTACAAATAAATCATTTATAGTCAGTGAACTTATCACCTCTCACAATTTAGACTTTTTGCTTTTAACAGAAACCTGGCTAGAAAACAGCACCAATGCTACTGTCCTTTCAGAATCCACTCCCCCAGACTATAGTTTTAAAAGCGTATGTAGAGAAAACAGAAAAGGTGGTGGAATAGCCACCCTGTTTAAAAATATATTTCAATGCAAGCATGCAGTATTTGGTGACTTCCTCTCTTTTGAGTGTCTAAGAAATGTGCTAAAAGGTGCACTTCATATTTTAATACTTACGATTTACAGACCACTTAAATATTCTCCAGATTTTATTGATGAATTTACTGAGCTGCTAACAGTCATTTCAACGTCACTTTGTCATCTCAGGAGACTTTAATGTGCACATAGATAATGCCTTGGACAAAACTACTAAGGAACTTAATTCTTTACTTGATGTCTTTGGTCTATCCCAGCTGTGACTGGACCCACCCACAACCACGGACACACACTGGACCTGGTCATTTCCAAAGGGCTGAATATTTCATCTATATCTGTGGAAGACTTAGGGATCTCTGACAACTTCTGTGTCTTTTTTAATATTGAAACCACTCCAGCTGTTCAAACCAGGTCTGTCAGTGTGAAGAAAAGATATTTTACTGAGAACACAAAGGAGCTGTTAATGGAGGCTATGTCAAAAACACAATGCATGATATCTCACTCTCCTGAAAGTGCTCTTGTGAACCTTGACGCCAAAGCTCTGAATCGTATTGACTATTTGGCCTCTGAAAACAAAAACTGTATCTGGTAAGAAGAAAGCACCATGGTGATGCAGCATAGGGGTAAAATACAAGAAAAACGAGTGCAGAAAGGTCTGAGCATAAATGGAGGCACACTAAACTTCACATTCACTTGGAAATTTATACAGAGAAACTCCAAAAATACAATGTGGAAGTTAGAAAGCCCAGACAAACCTACTTCTCTGAGATCATCAGTAAAAGCTCTAACAACCCCCGCTCATTATTCACAATATTTGATCAGCTGAGAACCCCACCACCACAGGTTTAACCCAGAACTACTCTCTGTGGAAAAATGTAATGAATTTAATGCAGCTTTCTTCACCAATAAAATTCTAAACATTCTGCAAGCAATCTTCAATATGTCTATTGACAGCAGAGCTGTTCTGATACAGCCTCAAAATCTGAAATGTACCCTGTCTGAACTCACTGCTATTGATCTGAAAACTCTAGAGGAAACTGTCCATCATCTAAAACCATCCATGTGCATTAGACGTGCTGCATGCGCACTTTATGAAGGAAGTCTTCTGTTGTCTATCTGAGGACATACTGCAAATAGTAAATGGGTCTCTACTTTCAGGGATCTTCCCTCAAGCTCTAAACTGCAGTGATCAAACCTCTCTTAAAAAAGAGCAGTTTAGACAGCACTCTCCTGAAAAACTACAGACCAATCTCTAATCTTCCATTCATAGGCAAAATTATTGAGAAATCTGTTTTTATTCGGCTCAGCAAATTTCTACATGAACTTCAAGTAAGGCTTCCGTCCACATCACAGCACAGAAACTGCCCTCATAAAGACCCTAAATGACATCCATCTGAACACAGACAACGGTAAAATATCTGTGCTAGTGCTTCTCAATCTTAGTGTTGCATTTGATACTGTCATTCATAGCATCCTCTTAGACAGACTAGAGAACTGGGCGGGGTTTTCAGGAATTGTTCTGAGCTTGTTAAGTTTGTATCTAGTGGATAGAAACTACTTTATTGCTATTGGCAATTATAAATCAAAACGAACATTGTTGACATGCGGTGTTCCAAAAGGATCAATTCTTGGGCCTCTACTGTTTAACCTTTACATGTTACCACTCGGACAAATCCTTAAAAATAATAAAATAGCCTATAATAGTAATGCAGATGACGCTCAGATCTATTTATCTCTGTCACCAGGTGACTATAGTCCCATTGACACTCTGCAACTGCCTAGAAACAGTAAATAACTGGAGGAGGGACAACATCCTTCAACTAAACAAAGATAAGACAGAGGTGATTGTGTTTGGCTGTAAGGAGCAAAGACTTGAGGTCACTACTCAGCTCAACAGCAGAGCTCTAAGACTAAAGGGCAGGTCAGAAATCTGGGCCTAATCCTGGACTCAGATCTGAACTGAGTCAAATAAACCTGCCAAATAAAGCTAATAACTAAATCTGCCTTTTATCACCTCAAGAACATATCAAAGTAGACTGTGTGTCACAACCAGACTCAGAAAAACTCTTATTCATCTCCAGCAGCTGGACTACTGCAGTAGTCTCTTTACTGGACTTCCCCAGTCCACAGTCAGGCAGCTGCAGCTCATTCAAAATGCAGCAGCTAGAGCTCTTACCAGAACCAAGAGAACCAAGCACCTCACTGTCCTCAGGTCATAACACTGCCTGCCAATTAAACACAGATTTGATTTTAAAGTGTCATTAATTGGTTATAAATCAATAAACTGCCTAGAACCAAAATATATTTCAGATCTGCTAGAAGTGTATGAACCCAGTGGCCCCTTAGATCACTCGGGACTGGTCAGCTAGTGGTGTCCCCTGTCAGAACCACACGGGGGAGGCAGCTTTCAGTCACTATGCTCTCTGCACCTGGAACTCCCTGAAGACATCAGATTTACCCCATATATTACTATCTACAAATCTAGACTAAAGACCTTCCTGTTCTCCTATGCATTTGAGTAGCGCTGCACTTAGATTGAATTAAAATGTAGATTTACTTATTTTATTTCTAGTACCATTTTAATAACTGTCCTTTTTTATTACTCTTTTTTTATTGTTTTAAATTTTACTGAATAGCTTTTAATCATTTTTTTAATATTCTGTTTTAATTCTAATTTATACTTTCTAATAGTTTTTATTTTCTTTTACTTTTTTAAATTCTACTGTAATCTCTGTAGGGGCAGCACGGTGGCGCAGCAGGTAGGTGTCGCAGTCACACAGCTCCAGGGACCTGGAGGTTGTCGGTTCGATTCCCGCTCCGGGTGACTGTCTGTGAGGAGTGGGTGTGTTCTCCCCGTGTCCGTGTGGTTTCCTCCGGGTGCTCCGGTTTCCCCCCCACAGTCCAAAAACACACGTTGGTAAGTGGACTGGTGACTCAAAAGTGTCCGTAGGTGTGAATGTGTGTGTGTCTGTGTTGCCCTGTGAAGGACTGGCGCCCCCTCCAAGGTGTATTCCCGCCTTGCGCCCAATGATTCCAGGTAGACTCTGGACCCACCGCGACCCTGAACTGGATAAGGGTTACAGATAATGAATGAATGTAATCTCTGTAACGCGCTGTAAAGCACTTTGAATTGCCATTGTGTACGAAAGGTGCTCTGTAAATAAACTTGCCTTGCCATACAGGATACACAGGGGCTGGATCAGGGCATCACCTGGAGAGCAGCAGGACATCTCAAAGCATGAGAGAAACAGGAGAAAGAAAACCAGACAAAGGGAACAAATAAAAATACAGAGGTTATTAGGGTCATGGTAAAGAACAGGCAAAATTGTCCTGCGAAAAAAGCTTCCACAGGTCAGGCAGAGAACCCAGCGACAGACAGTGTGTTGGTGGTTACCAGAAAGCTAACTAAAAAAAGCTGTAGCTATGGTAGTATGACAGGGTTAATACAAAGTAATATGAAAGAAAAATAAAGATAATGTAATATGAAAACCAGCTCTAACACCAATAGAGAAGGAGTAACCTGAAAGTGAATGATTAACCAAAAGCTTGTTTGAAAAGGTAGGTTTTTAATCTAGATTTAAAGATTGAGAGTGTGTCTGAGCCCCGAACAGTAACCAGAAGTCTATTCCAGAGCTGAGGAGCTTTGTGAGAAAAAGCTCTTCCTCCTGCAGTGTTTTTCTTAATGCGAGGAACTAAGAGTAGACGGGCGTCCTGTGAATGAAGTGTACATGACGAGCGATAAGACTTATACGATAAGGCATATAGCCAGCGTTTGCCTGTATCTGTTCGGCTATAGATTCTAATGTCGATTCCAATGTAAATAAGGTATCAGACTTAATACATAATTTTGACTTCCCTGTTCTCCCGAGCTCATCAGCTAAAAATCTGGGTGTTATAATTGATTCAGATCTATCATTTGATCAGCATACAGGTAACATTACAAAACAGCTTTCCTACATCTTCGGAACCTCGCTAAGTTAAGAAATTCCTTATCCCTCCCAGATGCAGAAAAATTAGTTCACGCTTTTATTACATCAAGATTAGATTATTGCAATGCACTTTTATCAGGATGCTCCAGCAGAAACTTGAGTAAACTCCAGTTCATTCAAAATGCTGCAGCCAGGGTCCTCACTAAAACTAGAAAATTTGATCATATCAGCCCAGTCTTATCGGCCCTTCACTGGCTTCCAGTTAAATTCCGTATTGATTACAAAATTCTTTTACTCACGTATAAATCCTTACATGGTCTCGCCCCTGAATACTTGCAAGACCTCATCACACACTATGAACCACCAAGATTACTCAGATCTCAGGGCGCCGGCCTCTTACTAGTACCCAGAATACATAAGACTTCAGCGGGGGGGAAAGCCTTCTCCTACAAAGCCCCTCAGCTCTGGAACAATCTTCCAGCTAGTGTTCGGGACGCAGACACAGTCACTATGTTTAACTCGATGGACCCTATATATATAGCTATTTTGCTATTCCGTTTTTTTTGTCAGTGCCTCTTTCAATTGCATTTAAACAGTAATTATGTGACATAGCCATATTCAATATGTTGTTTTATTTTCTAAAGAACCTTTGCTACTCAAATATGTAATCACTGGAGGTTTTCATTCTGACCGATAAATCAATTTTTCTATAAATTTGTCATGTTTTGACCAAAATTTTACCTAGCGCCTGCTTTTTTTTTTTATTTATTTCTCAATGTACAGCCTTGAAATCATATTCCCACATCGGATATCTTCACACAGATTGTTAGTGTGAGGTGTCTGTTAGTTGAAATCATAAGCATTTTTGATGCTAATTTATTACATGTCATATTACTGTGATAAAATAAATTTTTAGCATCAGACGGACATATTTTTCTTGATATTCTAAGCTCTGGGATGTATGACTGATAAAGTTCTGACAGTCACAGCAGGCCCAGACTTTCAGGAATTTAGTTCAGGGCAAATATGGACAATATCTCAACAAATAAAAAACATTTTGGTACTTTGGCAGTTTTCTCAGATGCTGATAATATTTACAAACATTTTGAAGGAGCGCCTTGATTTTTAGGTGGTTTTTCACACTGGATTACTCCCAGAGGCTTCACAGCACCATGATGAGAGCGCTATTTTTAGAAACGGTAGGATCTGCGCTTTCTAACGGTATACGGAGCTCACAGACACATTCAGACATTCAAGACCTACAAAGCTGATTATATAAGGTGTGTTTTTCACCCCGCAAAATGCACGTTGTGAGTTCACAGACCATTATTTTATGACAGACTTTGCCCAGCGGAGGGTGGAGGGAGACGTTTGGGATTCGGCCTCGGCTTCACGACGTCATGGAAACATCTCTCACTGATCACACACACTTTCAGACAGCATCTCCTTTATTAACCCTTTAGTCAAACCAAAGAAATAACACAGGCAGCCGGTCCTGATAAACACTGTCCTCCAAACACATGTTCCACTCTCAGAGCTCAGCGACAGCAGGATCAGATTCACCCTGTAAAGTGTGGGTGGGGCTGAGGAACATGTGGCGTCTGTCTGAAGTCTCTTAAACACGAGGGAAATAAGACGATTACTGAAGCTCGTGTGTGATCTGTGTGTGAATAACTCTCTCAGACTCAGAAGAGCAGAGAAACACAGTAGAGATTCACATGAGAACAGTGTTCCATTAGATTCTATGATGAAAATGCTGTGTCTAACCGACTTTAAGGGTCTTTTTCTCCTCATTCCATTGTGTTCCACAGTGCGCTCCTTTACCCCTCTGACACAGAGAGGAGGTGTGTTTCTGGGGGTTGTAAACCTCTCTCCAGTGCAGGGAGAGGAGCTGTGTATGAGACTCATTTATCCGTTTTTCCCATTCATTTACATTAGCGCTGCGCTCTGAAAACAGACCGGTCCCCAACATGGCGCCCACGCCGTAAACATTACGTCACAGCAGCCCATGAGCAGCAGAAATTCACCCGTGTGAGCGATAACTGGAAATGGCCACTAGAGGGCAATGCATTAGCAGACACCCTCTAAATAGGATGGGGTTTTAAATTCATTAATTACTCGTTAAGTTCCCTTTCTAAAGCGCTGAGTTTAGAGACTTGGGATTTTATGTCGGGTTCTTTCTTTTAATTTCATCATCTGTAATGCACTAACAGCAGAAATTCACCTCCTGTGTGAGCTGTAACTGGAAGTGGCCACTAGAGGGCACTGTATCTTGAGGGTGTGCTCGGGGTTAACATTATTTCTCAGTGTAAAACGGCCATTAGATTTGGGATTGTGTGTTTTTTGGGTCTCTATTTTACCGTGTGGATAAACTCTAATTTATTTAAAATCATGAAATATTAAATGTATTAAAATGTAAATATCTCTATGTAAGAGTGTAGAACAGTTGTAGGAATATTATGGGGTGAAGTTCCTGCTGAATGGGTGTGGCTCCCCCCGCTGGTCGGTCAGCATATTTACAGCCCCTGTGTATATTTGGGGTTCAGCGCAGTCTCGGCAGTAGTCGTGTGCTCTGCTGTGGTGAGTACAGCTCCGGTGCAGCTCAGGAACATCACAAAGAACGGAGAATGTTGCAGTGTTTCATTTCCATTGTTTTAGTCTCGAGACACATCTGACAGAGAGCAGTCTGCCTTTTTCAATGTTATTTAAAGACATTAATCCGAGCTGAACTTGAATTATGCGAACACCCAGCAAACACGCAGACGCCCTGTTTGTTTACATTTGTAACGTTCACTGGAGGACGTTTATAGGACTTTATGGACGTCCGCAACACGTCCTGTTCTAGAACCAATGGAACGTTCCCGAACCCCCATTCCTGGACCGTTCTGTAACGTCCCGGTACCGTCCCTCGGGGAACCGTTATTTCTGTTTCTTTAAAAGAACGTCCGCTTGTGGTCCCCTGACCGTCACTGACCACGGTGCATGACACCAGCTGATTTCACCATTCCAGGAGCATTCCCATCATTCCCCCGGGAATTCAGACTGCACAGGAGGAGGACAGTAAAGTCTCTCATCAGCCGCGCATCACTGGGGTTTACATCAATACAAATCACTACAACAGAGAAACACCAAACAAACTTGTGGTGTGTCCGGTACATCACCGCACGTCTGATTCACATTTGTGCACCGCGCTCTTTCAGCTGGGAGCGGGCAATGAGAGAGAGAGAGAGAGAGAGAGGTGTATGAGATGTGCGCTTTAGAAAGGAGCCAGTCTCACAGCCGAGATCATATTGGATCAAATGTGTATTCCATAACACACACACACACACATTTTCAATGCAGTGATGTAGAGGGAGACTCAGTTTTAAACTGCAGTTTGTGTCAGTCCTATGTCCCGCTACAGACTTTTATTTTAAAACGGAGGCGTATCGTAAGCACATTGTAATTAAAGCATTCATTCAAATATAAACAGAAGACCAGGAAGTGAAGAGTTTCACAATGACTTTCCATTAGGTCTTTATTAGATTTGTGATGTTATTTAAAGCTGGGGACGTATTTTCAGTGATTATCTATGAGTCACAAGGGACAGTTTGTTCCTTCACTGAGAAAATAGTGCACGACTCACTAGTGTTATTACTTTCTGAAATAGTAACACAACAGAATAATACACAACAGTAGG
The DNA here is from genome assembly GCF_029633855.1 of Hoplias malabaricus. NCBI lineage: Eukaryota > Metazoa > Chordata > Actinopteri > Characiformes > Erythrinidae > Hoplias > Hoplias malabaricus. Next base: position 49,491,550 of record NC_089805.1, read on the forward strand.
CAGTGAATGAATGAAAGAACGACTGAATGTTGATAATAGAACACACAATAGTGGTTGATTGTCACAGGTACGTCACTTCCGGCTGACTACTCGCGTGCTTGATTTGAAATTGTTTGCCGTTTGTCGCTGTTTTAGTCCTCTAGACGTTTATTTACAATCTCTATTGCATATTCTTTGGCATTGCTTATCCTAGTGTGCTGTCTTCATCATTCCTAACCCACCGTGCTTCTTAACTTCATTTTTTTCGTACATATTATTTCTCATTGTTTATTTTTTTTCTCTTCATGGCACCTGCCGAGGAACGAGCCCTTTCTGAGCTCGGCGCGGAGCTCGAGCAGCTCGGTCGCCGGATTCAGCGTCTCTTGGAGAAGCAGACGGAGCTCCAGCGGGAGAAGACGAGACTCGAGGCAGCCCGCGACGCCTCCTACGTGGCCGTCGCCTCTCCGGCTCCTCTGCCGCGGCGGTTTGCGGGGGTACCCATCTACACGCCTGCACCGGGATGGGAGCGCCAGCGTGGGCGTGGGAAGCCGAGGCCGTCCCCCCCTCCACCGCAGCCAGTCTTCACTTCTGCCAACCGGTTTGAGGTGCTCAGCTCCTGGCCTTCACCTGCTCCAGCGCCGAAGACTAAACAGGACGGTGTTCTTATTATTGGTGATTCAATAGTTAGACATTTAAAAGTGCCGGGGATAAAGAGTAATGCAACCGTGTCTTGTCTCCCAGGCGCACGTGTCCTGGACGTTGCCAGGCAGCTTCCGTCGGCGCTTCGGCAGCGCGAGGACTTCGGCACCGTCGTTCTCCACGTGGGAACGAACGACATCTCCGCCCGCCGCAGCGAGGTCCTGAAGGAGCACTACCGTTCGCTTCTGGATACCGCTCGGAAGAAGACGGATGCTAGGATCATCGTCTCTGGCCCCCTGCCCACCTACCGTCGAGGATGCGAGGCGTTTAGCAGGCTCTTCGGGCTCCACTCCTGGCTCCTGGATTGGTGTGGCACTGTCGGCGTGGACTACGTCGACAACTGGGAGTGCTTTCGTGAGCGTCCGGCCCTGTATCGTTGGGATGGGCTTCATCCGAGCCGTCTAGGATCCGTAGTTCTCTCTGAGAACATTGAGGTGGTTCTGCGCCGGAACTGACTGGTCATTCCCAGTCACATCAGTCAGGTAGGTGGAATGGATAGCGAGCAGGTAAGTAATATTAAAATTCCTAATGTTCCTCCTGACCATCTCTCTACTGCTAGTATGATGAGTAGCATGTCCATATCACCCACTCTGATTAACGCTAATAAATTTTTCAGCATTGAGACTGTGTCTGTTCCCCGCAAAGCTTGTTATCACAAACGCCCAAAAATCTGTTTTAACAACCTAATTAGAATTAACACCAAGGCACTGCAGCGAACGCAATATTTCAGCACTTCCAGCATTAAATTAGGGCTTTTAAATATACGATCTCTAACATCCAAAGCACTCACTGTCTGTGATATTATTACTGATAACAAACTCTATGCATTATGTCTCTGCGAAACATGGGCTAAAGCCAATGAATACATTGCCCTAAATGAGTCCACTCCCCCTGGCTTCAGCTATTACAGTTGCCCACGAACATCTGGTCGTGGTGGTGGTGTAGCCACAATTTATGACCCTACCATTGACACAACACAAAAATCTAGTTATGATACTAAATCCTTTGAAGTACTTACTCTTAAAGTCACTGCATCAAAAAGGCAGCACTCGTTTATGCTCATCACAATCTATCGTCCTCCTGGCCCTTATACAGAATTTCTTTGTGAATTTGCTGATTTTCTCTCAAGTGTAGTTATCGTATCAGAAAAGGCCTTAATTGTTGGTGATTTCAATATTCACTTTGAGAAGGATCATGATCCACTTAAAATTGCATTTGAATCAATTTTGGATGCGCTAGGGTTCACTCAGAATGTCACTGGGCCCACTCATCAAAGCAAACACACATTGGACCTAGTGTTAACACGGGGCATTGAGATAAAGAATCTATCCAATCTCTCGCTACATGAGACCATCTCTGATCACCATCTAATCACATATGAAATTGCGTTAAACTTTGATATTTGTCCACAGCCACGCTATATTAGAAAGCGCACTATAACATCCTCAACAGTTAGTGATTTTATCAACAACCTTCCAGACCTTACCACCATTTCTTTTCCAACTCACCCAAATGACCTTGAGCTCATTACAAACAACCTACAACACTTATTGTGTACAAACCTAGATAGTGCTGCACCAGTCAAGACCAAACAATTTAGAGAGAAAAGGCTTGCTCCATGGTACAGTGACAGCACGCGTGCATTAAAACTGGCTGCTCGTAACCATGAACGTAAATGGAGACACACAAAACTAGAATGTTTCCGAATTGCATGGCAGCACAGCCTCACCGACTACAAACATACCTTATCTAAAGCCAAATCACAGTACATCTCTTCCCTTATAGAAAACAACAAAGACAACCCTAGATTCCTTTTTAGCACTGTATCAAATCTAATTGGAAACAAAAAGGAAATCAACCCCATTGTTCCCTCTGATTTCTGTAGCAATGACTTTATGAGGTTTTTTAATGATAAAATTGATTGCATTCGCCTCAAAATCCAAAATCAGTCCAAAGTCACATCGGCTCCCGTAGATGAACCCCCCGCCAGCTCTGAGGTGCACTTAGACTACTTGAATTCTGTCGATGAAAATGACTTGCTTAGTTTAATTAGCTCATCTAAATCAACTACATGCTTACTGGATCCTGTACCAACATAATTATTTAAACAAATTTTACCTAAAGTCATTAGACCATTGCTCACAATAATAAACTCATCCCTCAACATTGGATATGTACCAAAACCTCTGAAACTAGCGGTAATCAAACCAATTATTAAAAAACCCAATCTTGACCCTCTTGTACTCGCAAACTACAGGCCAATATCAAACCTCCCTTTTATTGCTAAGATTCTAGAAAAAGTCGTGTCACAGCAGTTGTGCTCTTATCTACAAAACAATGACATTCATGACATTTTTCAGTCTGGATTTAGACCAAATCACAGCACAGAAACGGCTCTAACAAGAGTAACTAATGACTTACTCCTTTCACATGATAAGGGCTATATCTCTATTCTGGTGCTGCTTGACCTTAGTGCAGCATTTGATACCATAGATCATTTGATGCTTCTTGATAGGCTGGAAAATCTGGTAGGAATAAAAGGATCTGCCCTCTCTTGGTTCAGATCTTATTTATCCGATCGTTACCAATTTGTTTATCTGAATAATAAACCCTCTAATCATACTTTAGTTAAATATGGTGTTCCACAAGGATCAGTGCTTGGCCCTGTATTGTTCACACTCTACATGCTGCCACTGGGTCGACTAATCCGTAAGCATGGGATTCAATTCCACTGTTATGCTGATGACACTCAACTGTATATATCAGCCAAACCCAATGATGTTGCTTGTCTACGTAAAATAACAGAATGTCTAACTGAAATTAAAGACTGGATGATGCAAAACTTTCTCATGTTAAATTCTGATAAAACTGAGGTCTTGTTACTAGGTACAGATACTCAAACATTCACTCAGAAATGCTGCTATTAACCTTGACAATTCAACAGTAAAACACAATGCCATCATTAAAAACTTAGGGGTAGCCTTTGATTCGACTCTCACATTTGATACCCACATATCCAATACAGTCAAAACCGCCTTCTTCCACCTACGCAATATTGCCAAAATTCGGCATATTTTATCATTAAAAGATGCAGAGAAACTAGTGCATGCTTTTATAACTTCACGTCTAGACTACTGCAATGCGCTCCTGGCAGGGAGCTCGTGCAAAGCGCTACACAAGCTTCAGTTAGTTCAAAATGCAGCAGCCAGGGTGCTCACTAGAGCTAGAAAATTCGAACATATAACCCCAGTTCTCTCGTCCCTACACTGGCTACCTGTAAAATTTCGCATTGACTATAAAATACTCCTCTTAGCTTATAAATCTCTAAATGGTTTAGGCCCGCAGTATCTTACTGAACTTCTCATACCTTATCGCCCATCACGTACACTTCGTTCACAGGATGCCCATCTACTCTTTGTTCCTCGCATTAAGAAAAACACAGCAGGAGGAAGAGCCTTTTCTCACAAAGCTCCTCAACTCTGGAATAGCCTCCGGTTACTGTTCGGGGCTCAGACACACTCTCAATCTTTAAATCTAGATTAAAAACCTACCTTTTCAAACAAGCTTTTGGTTAATCACTCACCTTCAGGTTACTCCTTCTCTATTGGTGTTCGGGCTGGTTTTCATATTATCACTGTTCTGTATTAACCCTGTCATATCACCATAGCTACAGCATTCTTAGTTAGCTTTGTAGTAACCGCCAACACGCTGTCTGTCGCTGGGTTCTCTTGCCTGACCCGTGGAAGCTTTTTTCGCAGGACAAATTTCCCCGTTCTTTACCATGACCCTACTAACCTCTGTATTTTTATTTGTTCCCTTTGTCTGGCTTTCTTTCTCCTCTCTCTCTCTCATGCTTTGAGATGTCCTGCTGCTCTCCAGGTGTTGCCCTGATCCAGCACGTGTCCTGTACAAGATCCTGGCCTTGTCTCATCTACACTATCATGCTTGGCCAAGCTGTTTTATCTCAGATTAACTCTGCACCTAATTTTAACTCACACTGAATCCCTGATCACCTCCTCCTTCATCAGACTCATACATCACTAATATCATCATCCTCACCATCTTCATTCCTGCTTCTCCATCATCACTAATATACTACGTTTATATTACTATAACCCCTTCATCGGTCATTTCACTTATACTTCTGTTCCCTGTTGTGTCTCCGGTGTCAACCCGAGGAGGATGGGTTCCCCGTATGAGTCTTGGTTCCTTCCAAGGTTTCTTCCTCGTGTGCTGAGGGAGTTTTTCCTTGCCACTGTTGCCCCTGGCTTGCTCATAGGAGGCTTGGACCCGGATCTCTGTAAAGCTGCTTTGTGACGACTTTTTGTTGTGAAAAGCGCTATATAAATAAAATTTGATTGATTGATTGATTGACAATAGTAACACTACCACTTTCCATAGGCAACAGAAACAGGTAAAGAGACTGTGTACAATCTCTAGGTCTGGTTCGGTGTCCACACTTAGACGAGCAGTCACCACCTTAAACACACCGTAACGAGAGCGAGTGGCATGTACAAGTCTTTCTAGCACAACAGGAGGGTGAGTGGTTCCTGCAGGTGGCTCCACACGATGACTACGCTGGTTCTGGAGGCAGGAGACCAGGAATAACCAGACAGCAGGGGCAGGTGTTCATCTTAAACACAACAAGGAGAACACACAGATTGTTAGTTTTCTTTAAGAGTTTGGACAGGACACGTGTAAAAACAGAGCAAGCAGCAGAGCCTTGGCTACCACAGCTAATGCCATGTACACACTTCACCACTTCATCAGATCACTGCACCTTTCACAGGGCTGTTTTCTTCTAATCAGGGGTCTGTCAGTGTTTCTGCCTTCTGCGTCACATGACTGATGATGGCACAGGGTCATCTACAGCAGGGGTCAGGAAAAGGCGGCCCGCGTCCAGGTCCACACCCAGACGCTGTCCCGTCCGGACCCTTTTTGAAAACCAGTGTTTTATTTGTAAACTCTACTTCAAATGAGAAAAAGCCTCTTTATTTAGAGCATTTGTTATTTATAATTATTTATTAATCTTTTGGAAATATGTTTAAATGTCATTGAAAATGTAATTTGATTCAACATTCAGTTGTTAACTTCATAAAGGGCTGCTATTAGATGTCATCCTTGGATTCAGGCACAGATTGATATTTATAAATAAATCAGAAATCAGCCCAGAGTTATACACGTGACTGACCCCTCCACATAATCCTTCTGATGGTGAATGACTGACTGATTTCAAGGGTCAGATGTGGACATAAGATGTGTTCTGACGTGACCACCTGATTCTGGAGGAAGACCATATGTTTTTATCAGATCGGTTCCTGCATCAATTTCCAGCCTTTACAGTAACTCTATTGTGCACTGATCTGTCTGCTTCATTCTACTTTCCTATAGATTCATTGTCTCTATCACAGAAAGAACACACTGTCCAATCAGCTGCTGATGATAACATCTGTGTAATGAGGGGTGGGCGATACGGCCTTCAAATAATATCACGATACACTGGATATTTTAGCGATAACGATACACTTTAACAATATATTTATATTAATAACAACTTCTTAAACATGAATTTAAAAACACTACGTTTTGCTGAAACACACACACACTCCTGAAATCTGAGATACAAATTAGGGCTGGGCGATACGACCAAAAACTCATATCTCCATTGAATCTAAAACGAATGGCGAGACACGATACGATATGAAAACCATAACAAAATATAACATCAAAGTATTAGTGTTTATTTTTGACTCCAAGAAGAAAATGCTGCGTTCTCTCACTGTAATTATCAACTGTGTCTAAGAAATAGTGACGTCCCGATCTGAGTCTAATATCGAGTGTCTGCCGAGTCCCGATCTGATTCTTAGATTCTCCTAGAGACTGTTACACAGTGCACACTTCCAGTGACTCAGCCCTGTGTCTCTGCTCCACACTGAATATCTCACATTAAGAAACAAACTGCTGCTTCATTTTATTAATAAACAAATGAACAAACGGTGTCTTCACAAACAGTTCCTATAAATACTTTAATACTATTATTAATATTATATCAAATGATTTAATGCGATTGTTCTGTGTAAAGAACTGGGTTCTTAAAGTCGGACAGTTTTATTGTAAAAAGGTGTCGAGGGAAAAATTAAATGTAGTTTCTTCGAGACGAGGTGCAAAACTAAGATTTATTGTTTTAAGCACTGACCCGTTTCTCTCAGCGCCACAAACCCAACAAACCCCTGTGGGCGGGACCGGGACTCCACTGGCTGCAGCACTAAATGATGGAGGACCAAGTCTGGCTGCTGACCGGCTGAATATATTTACTTTATTGTGTTATATTTTGGTATACGGCCACTTCTTTCAGGCCGATAGAGATATGAGTGTTTGGTCCCATCACTCGGCCCTATTCCCAACCCCTGCTCTAAGGTCGCATGAAGGTCATTTCAGAGTGTGATTCTGCTGTCGTCTTGTTCTCCATCATTAGTTCAGACTCCAGGACTCTGCTGTGGGCTGAATATTTATGGTTTAAAGACTCCTCTGCATTAGTTGAATAGTCTGTGATTGTAAATATACACAGGATTAGATTAGAGCTGTACACTATATGACGCTCTAATGGAAGGGTGTAGAATAGTTTACATCTTCTCCTGTGTGTATTTACAATCACAGAGTATTCTGCAGTAATTCAGTACACAGGAGGACTATTGTATGAGGCGTGTAATAAATCTGTGTTGTGTGGAGAACTAAAGAACCCATTACCAGCCTCAGAATATGCTGAGAGACCTTCTGTAAGACACTTCTTTGTGAAGTGATATGAATGTAACTCACCTGTGAGAGGGTTTCCTTTAGGAGACACTGGTGAGAGCAGGTGAATCTCTTATCTGTCACCGACTGAAAGAGGAGGGGTTCCCTCTCAGCGCTCAGGTCCCGTTAACAGTAGAACACATATGATCACATCACCACCATCGACGACTGTGGAAACGTACCGGTGAATATGTTACATGTGTTCAACTCTGTGAATGTTATTACTGCTGTGCAGTGTGTGTTTGTGAATACGAAATCATCATCAGGGGATTAACACTAAACACCTGATTGATCAGAAAACGTGTCTAAATCTCCTTTAATGTTCCGCAGTGACATTTACACCGTTTTAATGAACTGCTTCCGTGAAAGAACTATTTTATAGGGCTCTGAATGTACCTTGATTTCATATTTTTTCTGTGACACGCAGTTGTTTCTTTGACTCCTTTTTGAAGGTGTTTTTCTGCTAACGGCAGTTTAAAACCAGCACTGGTGTGAGATGGTGGTAAAGTGTGTTTCTAGGTGCACACACACATTTTACAGGCCCTGCATTTATTAATGAAACAGATGAAATGCAGCAAGCTGAAACACCCTTTAACGTCCTGTTTAATACAATTGAACACTGCAGACCTTTAAACCGGTGGTAGGTCGCTGCAGACATTTATAATAATAATAATAATAATAATAATAATGTAATAATAATAATGTAATAATAGTTCATTATAATAATTATTATTTGTCATTGTAAAACAAAATGTGTCTTCCTCATTTAACCCATACACACACACACACACACACACGCACACTAGTGCACCAGGGGCTGTGAACACACACCCAGGGGTTCGTTTCCCAAAAGTATAGTTGATAACTACGTTAGCAGTTTATATAATTTGAATGATACAGTTGTGATGCAGGTGTTTCTCAAAACCACCGTTGGAACTATCGAGGCGACTTGCTGAGTCCTAGCCATCGTTAAACGACACGGGTTTTTCTCCAAACCGTAGTTCCACCAAACGTTCACAAACAAAGTGGGAGTTGAGTCGTGGAGTTGGAACTACAGCTTTAGACCTGTGTTTAGAAGCTCAGCTCCTGGTGACTACGTCATCGATGACGGAGGACACAGCAGATATACGTTTGTAAATTATAAACACAGTAATATAACATTTACCTCTGATTTAATCAAAAATAATTTAAACATTATTTTAAATAACACCCAAAATAATAATCAAAAATGACTGTGAACCACATGAAGCCTCTATAAAAATTAAATGTTACTGTTTTTAATGTTTACCTTTAATTTAATTTACACAACGATTATAAAAAATGTCTGAAAAACACATAAATCCCTGGTCTTCATACAGTCATCATTTAACCCCTGGCTTTAAACACCTCATCATGATTTTTAAGAGTTTATACCTGGTGTTTTTAACTGTGAATGACCATTATGAAGTACATAGTGTGAGCTCAGAGATAAGTTTTAATAAAAGGAACAGAAGAGCAGTGTTTAAGGATCAGCAGCGTTCATTCCCCACTGTGTTATTGTTGTATTATGGTGCACTCATTATACGACCAGCTCATTAACACAAATAAAGAGCAATATCAATGACTCTCTGGTGGGTGGGGGACACTGGGTCTGAGGAGCTATACACTGCACTGGGAGCAGGTGCTTCAAAGCCCCTGGGTCTGGGTGTGAGGGCCTCTGTGTAGGGGGCAGTAGGATGGAGCAGGTGAGCTCCCAGACTGAGGGGATTCTGGGCTCCAGGGTGGGGGTGTGGTTCTATAGAGAACCCTAAACACTTGAAGAACCTTTCGTATGATTAAAGGGTTCTCTGCCTCATGAAAGTGTTCTTCTGACTGATGGAGAATGAGCTGTGGATGGTTTTATAGAGCAACGTTTAGAAAAGGGTTCTCTGCGGCACAAATAAGTGTTCTTCTATTGTTATGATTTCAAGATTGTAACAATAAAGGAACCATTTATGGCGCCGTACAGAAGCCTCTTCTACAAGGTGCTCTATAGAACCATCTACAGCACATTCTCCATCAATCTGAAGAACACTTTCATGATGTTCATCAAGTGCTCAAGGTTCTATATAGAACCATTTTCTTTACTAAAGAACCCATTGTAGAACCATCATTTTTAAGTGTGAGATTAGGGCATAAACATAGAGCAGTTATTTTCTCACAGATTTCCCCCCTGCTCTACACTGCACTGCACTGCTCTACACTGCTCTACACTGCACTACACTGCTCTACACTGCACTACACTGCACTGCTCTATACTGCTCCTGTCTGTCTCGTCTGTCACTGGTCTGGTTGTCTTGTCTGTCACTGGTCTGTCTGTCTCATCTGTCACTGGTCTGTCTGTCTCGTCTGTCACTGGTCTGTCTGTCTCGTCTGTCACTGGTCTGTCTGTCTTGTCTGTCACTGGTCTGTCTGTCTCATCTGTCACTGGTCTGTCTGTCTCGTCTGTCACTGGTCTGTTTGTCTCGTCTGTCACTGGTCTGTCTGTCTCGTCTGTCACTGGTCTGTCTGACTCGTCTGTCACTGGTCTGTCTGTCTGTCTCGTCTGTCACTAGTCTGTCTGTCTCGTCTGTCACTGGTCTGTTTCTCTCGTCTGTCACTGGTCTGTTTGTGTCATCTGTCACTGGTCTGTCTGTCTCGTCTGTCACTGGTCTGTCTGTCTCGTCTGTCACTGGTCTGTTTGTGTCATCTGTCACTGGTCTGTCTGTCTCGTCTGTCACTGGTCTGTCTGTCTCGTCTGTCACTGGTCTGTCTGTCTCGTCTGTCACTGGTCTGTCTGTCTCGTCTGTCACTGGTCTGTTTGTCTCGTCTGTCACTGGTCTGTTTGTGTCATCTGTCACTGGTCTGTCTGTCTCGTCTGTCACTGGTCTGTCTGTCTCGTCTGTCACTGGTCAGTCTGTCTCGTCTGTCACTGGTCTGTCTGTCTCGTCTGTCACTGGTCTGTTTGTCTCGTCTGTCACTGGTCTGTCTGTCTCGTCTGTCACTGGTCTGTCTGTCTCGTCTGTCACTGGTCTGTCTGTCTCGTCTGTCACTGGTCTGTTTGTGTCATCTGTCACTGGTCTGTCTGTCTCGTCTGTCACTGGTCTGTCTGTCTCGTCTGTCACTGGTCTGTCTGTCTCATCTGTCACTGGTCTGTCTGTCTCGTCTGTCACTGGTCAGTCTGTCTCGTCTGTCACTAATCTGTCTGTCTCGTCTGTCACTGGTCTGTCTGTCTCGTCTGTCACTAGTCTGTCTGTCTCGTCTGTCACTGGTCAGTCTGTCTCGTCTGTCACTGGTCAGTCTGTCTCGTCTGTCACTGGTCTGTCTGTCTCGTCTGTCACTGGTCTGTTTGTCTCGTCTGTCACTGGTCTGTCTGTCTTGTCTGTCACTGGTCTGTCTGTCTCGTCTGTCATTGGTCTGTTTGTCTCGTCTGTCACTGGTCTGTTTGTCTCGTCTGTCACTGGTGTTTGTCTCGTCTGTCACTGGTCTGTCTGTCTCGTCTGTCACTGGTCTGTTTGTCTCGTCTGTCACTGGTCTGTTTGTCTCGGCTGTCACTGGTCTGTTTGTCTCGTCTGTTCCTCCCTTCACATCTATTCCCTCCGTGTGTCAGTCTTCTCTGTCTGTTCCTTTCTTGATTGTGCTTCGTGTGCTCATTTGGTTTGTCTGTTTGTACCTTTCTTGTCTCTAGTGTGTTAGCATCTCCCCTTCTCTTTAGTCTGTCAGTAATTCCATATCCTGGTCTGTTTTGTCTCTCCATGTCTAGGTCATATGTAAATCAACCCATAAATTATTTAAAGAGAGGTTAGATGATATGCAATTTTATTAACCCCCTGGAGAATTAAAATATTAAATCTTCATTACACTGTACTGTGTTTCTCTCTCTCTCTCTCTCTCTCTCTCTCTCTTTCTCTCTGTGTGTCTGTCTGTTTCTCTCTCTCTGCTTATTATAATTGTCCAAATTTGGGGCTGAACTCTCCCGTTTTCTAGGACGGAGCTGTAGACGATTCTGCGCAGTGAGACCAAGCTCACTGCAGGCTGCGCGTGCACGACCCAATAAAGCTTAACCCCATAAACGCCAGGCCTAATGAACTTAAAGTACACACATTACTTTAGATACTATTTTCACCGTGTCTCTGAGCCTAGAAAATATCATTAATGTTCATAAACACAGAGCAGTGTAATAGAGGACAACCACATTCTGCTGCTGTTGATTTAAATGAAGGGGTGTCTTTGTTGTTTGTTTTTTACCAAGTGTTCCCAAGCGTCCCTTTAAGTCTTTCTGCTTCAGCTGGTTTTTCCTAAACATCTCCTCAGTATTTTATCAGAACCACTGCTCAGGTGAAATGGCCAAGTCCAGGCTCCTAAGAAGAGAGAGATCACGCTGGTACAGCACAAGGCGTAGGGACAGTAACAGGCAGGAAGGCAGAATCATGTGGGGTTTAAAGGCATAGTTTGTTTATTTAAGTCTTTAATTAAGGCCTAAACACCCTCGATCCCCTGACAGCAAGGAGACGGCGGACCACTGTTGATCCACTGAGGACAAAGTTGGAGGTCCACTAGTGTTTTACACAGCGTTTTCTGGGCGGACCACTGCTGATTAAACAGAATTTTACACAAAATGCCACATTTTAGCACTTTTCCATTCACAGTGTAATTTACATTTTCTCCTTCATTAGGTTCTTTTTGTTATTCTTTATAAATAAGATCAGTAAATAATTTAAATCAGCACAGTGTCAACATTTTTATCATTTAATCATTTTATATCAGACTCATACTCATTATTATATCTCTCAGAGTTGTTGGTAATATCTGTATTAGTGTGTTTTCCAGAATAAAAGTCTCTGTGAATGTAAACTCTGTGTGAGGAGATTATAAATGAGTTCTATCCTGTACAGGACAGTAATCTGAGGGGTCCGATGGTGGTCCAGCAGTGGTCTACAGTCAGTGGTGTGACAGTGGACCGATATACGCTCGCTGTCTGGGACCAGTGGAGAACACTAGAAAACCACACAAAACACACAAAAGCAGTGCTTCATTCACACATTTGTTGTTGACCTTTATAAATCAGACACTGGAATTTATTAATCTGTTTTTATTTAAATAACAAATCTCCATAATTAAGGCAATGAGCAACAACGGGAGCTGTGATTAAACTTTCCTGAAAGAAAATGATTACATAAGTACACATCTATGTTTTGTTAAGGTAAGGGTTAACCCATAACCCATAGCCATAGTCTTTATGAAGATTTATGAAGATAAACCACTGTTCGTCTTGTTTCTCTCTCTGATCCTCACCATGTTAATGTTGTAGGGGGCGATGGTCTGCAGGTCACCTGATGTTTATAGGCGTGGGTAAAAGAAGTCATGAAAAAACACTTGACTAACAAAAACAACGTAGACACCACAAGCTGTCAGAGCAGCTTCAGTGCTCTTGTTACAGAGCCTCCAGTCTCTGGAACTCTACTGGAGGGATAGAGCCGTCCTTACAGAAGTTATTCCCTGAACTGGGGTTCTGATGAGGCTGAAGGACATGGGTCTAACACATCACTTCAAACTCTACTCTAGGGGTTCAACTGAGATCTGGTGACTGTGAAGAACATATGATTTACATAATCTCAGGCTTATCACACTGTTCAGTGATACTTTCTTCATTAATGATGCTCCTGCCTTGGGGCAATATGTGAGGAAACAGAAGGCAGTTGATCCTCAGGTGAGTGAGAATTTGCAGATAGGTTATGATCAGTACGTCCACACAACCACAAAGATGGAGATATTACTGTAGGGTTGGACTGAGTAAACTCTGTATTACAGAGATCAATGATTAATACAGTGTTCAGGGGGTTAAAATCATAGGAACTGGAGTATTACTGTGAGGGTCCACTGTTAAGGGGCATTGTGCAGGTTTGAGTTTGGACCAGTGGCCTCTGGCCCCACCCCCAAGGCCCCGTCTCCATGACAACACACATACAGTGTATCAATCTGCAGCAGGAGACGGGCAGCAGTGGCCGTTAATATCAGCATTAACCCTGTGCCCTCCGCCTGCAGCAATTAGCTCACAGTCTGATAAAGAAGTCCCTTACATTTATATAACTCTGAATTAATCAAACTACTGAAGAACTTTCCCTTGTGAAGCAAACTACAGCATTAACTTCATAAAATAATTATAATAAAACATTAAAAACCTTTATAAAATCCTCCAAAACTCTATTTTTCTTTTACATTGGTGTAATAATTAACTAAACACACATCTGGAATAAATCAACGTTTAAACTTTCTGTTCAATATTTATTGTTATATATATATTGTCCATTTTCCCTCCAAAACCCAGTCAGAGGTTCACAGGGGGAAAACCCGAAGGCGGAGTCTTTAGGAGCGGGTGGTGCTGGAGGGAAACGCTGCCCAATCAGAAAAGACTCCACCCTCAGCTGCCAGGACCCAATCAGAAAACGTGTTCCTCTTAACCAATAGGAAGAAAGACGCTCTGGAGGTGGTGAGATGCCACCGGGGGCAGTACTGAGCAAAGCGTGTGTTTAAAATCTACATGTTTACTGTTAAAGTGAGGACCCCAAAGAAAACTGGTCACGTGACACTACAGGCTCCGGGACTCAGTAGCGGCAAAACAAAGTGAGGACCGGGGTTTTGGGCTTCACTTCGAAAAATGTCCTCACAAGAAGACCGTTTATCTATAGCTGATCCTAGTATATTATACTGAGACCCACCCCCACCACACACACACACACATTCTCTCTCTCCCTCACACACATTCTCCCGCTCTCTCTCTCACACACACACACTTCACACACCTTCCATCTCTCTCTCTCACATACACACACACACACACACACACATTCTTTCTCTCTCACACACACCTCACACACATTCTCTCTCTCTCACACACACACACTTCACACACCTTCCATCTCTCTCTCTCACATACACACACACACACACACACATTCTTTCTCTCTCACACACACCTCACACACATTCTCTCTCTCTCTCACACACACACACTTCACACACCTTCCATCTCTCTCTCTCACATACACACACACACACACACACATTCTTTCTCTCTCACACACACCTCACACACATTCTCTCTCTCTCACACACACACACACACACACAGAGATCAGTGTTTACTCCACATCACACACTCGCACTGATGATCCAGAATAAAGCCAGAACCCAGCGTAGAGGGGCTCAGTGAATGTGGCGGTGAGTGTGTGTAAGTGTGTGAGTGTGTGTGTGTTGGGGGGGATAGTGTAGAAGGACAGAGTGCCCCCCTCCCAGTCCAGATACACCCCCACTCTCTTAGAGGGAGAGGGAGGGGCAGGGATCTTAGTTTCCTGATTATTGTGGAGGAGAGAGAAACTGTTCCCATCACAGTCCAGACTCCAGGAGTTTTTATTGCGTCCAAATCTACACTCATCACTGAGTCCTTTCCTCTGGATTCCTCCGTACGACACTGAGATAGAAACCACACTCCTGCTCCACTCCACCTCCCAGTAACAGCATCCAGTCAAACTCTCCACACTCAGAACCTGAGCCCGCCAATCAAATCTCTTCGGACGATCTGGATACCACTGTCTCTCCTTCACACGCTCCACCTTCTTGTTTCCCTCCGACAGAATGAGAGAATGGTTCACTGTGTTTGGATCCAGAGTGACATCACACGCATCTACACACACAATAAACACACATTAGAGTACACACCATCACACACACACACACACACACACACACACACACAATAAACACACAATAAACACACATTACAGAACACACCATCACACACACACACACACACACACACACACACACACACACACACAATAAACACACATTAGAGAACACACCATCACACACACACACACAATAAACACACATTAGAGAACACACCATCACACACACATCTACACACACAATAAACACACATTAGAGAACACACCATCACACACACACACACACACACACACACACAATAAACACACATTAGAGAACACACTATCACACACACACACATCTACACACACAATAAACACACATTAGAGAACACACACACACACACAATAAACACACTTTAGAGAACACACACACACACAATAAACACACTTTAGAGAACACACCATCACACACACACACACACACACAATAAACACACTTTAGAGAACACACCATCACACACACACACACACACACACACACACAATAAACACACTTTAGAGAACACACCATCACACACACACACACACACACACACACAATAAACACACTTTAGAGAACACACCATCACACACACACACACACACAATAAACACACTTTAGAGAACACACCATCACACACACACACACACACACACACACACAATAAACACACTTTAGAGAACACACCATCACACACACACACACAATAAACACACTTTAGAGAACACACCATCACACACACATCTACACACACAATAAGAGTGTGTGTGTGAGAGAGAGACAGAGGGAGAGAATGTGTGTGAGAGAGAGACAGAGAGCCTCTTAGTGTGGAGTCATGCTTCACTAAGGCTCCTGAGATTTCTACAAATAAATAGTTTTTAGGAGGAGATAAACCCGAGTAAACCTACAAAAACGATCACATGTGTAATGGCTGATGAGACTGAGGGAAAACTCCACCCCCTCACCATAACATACCCCTCAGACCTGAAAACTGCACAGGCCAAAAAAACATACAAACAAAACCTACTCAGAGAAAACCCAGAGACACTCAGAGCTGACTGCACCCAGACAGAGAGCAGGACCATCTTTACCAACCTCCTGCTCTACACAGACCTCCCTGACGCCTGGCACAGAGCACTCTGTGCCCACTACACACACCACAGAAAGAGGGGGATCTGCAACGGGAGGCAGTTAGTTATAGAGAGCGAGGACGGAGACAGTACCGTCCTCACTGTCAATCTGTACCACAACGGAACCATCATGTTCCAGGGCAGTGAGTCCAGCCTTAACTCCGTCCAGGAAGATTTCAGCTTTATCAGAGCTCTGGCAGTGTCTGAGAGAGAGGGAGAGACGACGGGGGAGGGGAACAGCAGCTGCAGCAAAAATACAGTTCAGGGGTCGGGGGAGGGGCGTGGAGCACACACACACCCCTCACAGCACAGTACAGTACAGGAGGAAAAAGGACAGGACAACACAGCGCAGGACAACAGGGCTAAGCTCAGACAACTGGAGAACACAGTGTCCCAGCTGAGAGAGAACCTTTCCCTACAGGAAGTAGAGCTGGTAGAATTTAAACAACACATTCTCTCCAACCTGTCTTCCAACGAGCCCTCCCAACAAATAAAAGACCCTCTGAACCATCTGGAGAACTCAGTACTACACCTACAAGGAGAAGTAAAGGAGCTCCAGCGAGACAGAGAGTCACTGAGAAGGGAACTGGCTGCATTAAGAGAAGAGTTAGACATAAGAGACAGGGCCATTAACAATCTCAGAGAAGAGCTGCAAAAACCAGCCAAAAAATACATGACAAACCACACACCCCTTCAGAAACTAGACCCGCCCACCCTGGACCTGGACCCACCCACCCTGGACCTGGACCCGCCCACCCTGGACCCGGACCCGCCCACCCTGGACCTGGACCCACCCACCCTGGACCTGGACCCGCCCACCATGGACCCGCCCACCCTGAACATGGACCCGCCCACCCTGAACCTGGACCCGCTGAAATGGAGAGGGGAACCACAACAGAGTCCAAGCCCACTCACACCCAACCACAGCCTGACCACTGTGATTTAGGACCCTCCTCTTCCAAAAGCAGACCCAGTCTTTCTGGCCCAGAATTCCCCCTCCTCGATACACAACCCAGCCACTCTGAGCCACAATGCACCCACTCAGAAGTACGACCCTCCCACTCCAATCCAGAGGCAGACGACAAACTGAATCCCATCCCCGCAGACACGGATATAGTGATACTAATAGACTCTAATGGAAAATTCCTAAATGCGGAACAGCTCTTCCCAGGATATAAAACTGCCAAAGTTTGGTGCCCCAGAACAAAAGATGCTTTCCGGCTTCTCACCCATGCCATCACAAGTGAGCCACGCCATATCATCATCCACACTGGCACGAACGATCTGAGGGCACAGCAGGAGAGAGTAGCAGAGAGCGTAAGGAGAGTGGCAGAGACTGCCACCCAGACCTTCCCCTCCACCAAATTCACAGTCTCCACCCTCCTGCCCCGGAGAGACTTCCACCCTGCAACCATCCACCGAATAAACGCAGAAATCTCCCGTGGATGTGCCCTAATGGCCAATGTACATCTGGCACATCATCCCAACCTCAACATCCACTGCCTCCACGACAATGTCCATCTGCTCAAAGACATGGTAGGAACATTTGCTAAAAACTTAAAAGACGTGACCCTCGGACGCAACCCAGGCACCCCACCGAGAAGCAGCAGACCACTCCACCTGACACCACCCAGGATAAGCGGCACCCACCCAATCCTCCATCACTACTACCCCCTACCTCCACCCGGCTATCCCCCACCCAGAGCACCCCCAACAAGCCGGACCAGCACTCCATACAGACGCGTCAAAACCAGCCCAGCACCCAGCAGACCCCACCCAGCTACACCACTCCTCCCAGCACCCAGCAGACTATACCCAGCTACACCACTCCTCCCAGCACCCAGCAGACTATACCCAGCAACACCACACCGACCAGTAACCAACCGACGACACCCAGCTACACCCCAAAAACCAGCACCCAACCCCCCGAGACAGCCACAGAAACAGACCTACGCCAGTGCAGTGAAGGGTCCAGCCCCCACCAGCTCCACAGAACTGGGAGAAATCAGACAGCTGCTCACGCTCATATGCAGCAGACTGCAGAGCTAAGTGTGACTCTGACCATCCATCCACTCACTCATCAATAAATAAATAAATACATAGATAAATAAATAGTTTATACATACACACACACACACACACACACACATGATTGCACATAGTTAGTTATTAATTCAGTTAAAAATTAATTAGTTTAAAAGAAAAAATTAAACATTACTTACTTCCTCAAACTATACAGGTTTATCCATCCATCCATTATCTGTAACCGCTTATCCAATTTAGGGTCGCGGGGGGTCCAGAGCCTACCTGGAATCATTGGGCGCAAGGCGGGAATACACCCTGGAGGGGGCGCCAGTCCTTCACAGGGCAACACACACACTCACACATTCACTCACACACTCACACCTACGGACACTTTCGAGTCGCCAATCCACCTGCAACGTGTGTTTTTGGACTGTGGGAGGAAACCGGAGCACCCGGAGGAAACCCACGCAGACACGGGGAGAACACACCAACTCCTCACAGACAGTCACCCGGAGCGGGAATCGAACCCACAACCTCCAGGTCCCTGGAGCTGTGTGACTGCGACACTACCTGCTGCACCACCGTGCCGCCCACAGGTTTATCTCCTTTCTAAAAACCATTGTTATATTATTTTATTTTATTTCACACATCTCTCTACACATCAAAGAAATGAAACCCTTCTCTATTTCTATGTGGAACACTCAGGGCATGAAATCCTCTCTGATTGGATACAAAAGTAAAAACATTGATTTCATTAATAACACAAAAAACACTGACATCATCATCCTGCAAGAAACATGCTGTAAATGCGACTCGGTCACTCACTGTCCCGCTAACTACAGAGAAATTATAATCCATCAGTTAAACACCCCAGTATTAAAAGAGGTAGAGATTCTGGAGGAATCATTATTTGGTACAAATCAGAATTATCAAAATTCATAACTCCATTAAAATATGAAAAATCTCTAATTTGGCTTAAAATGAAAAAAGAAATCACAGGCACCGCAAAAGATATCTTCCTGTGCACCACTTACGTCCCTCCCAGTGAATCCCCTTACTACAGCGAGGACACCTTCCCCAGCCTCCACCACCAGATCAGCAGCTTCCAGGCCCAGGGCAGTGTGCTGATCTGCGGAGACCTGAACGCCCGCACAGGATCTCTACCTGACCTCAGTACAGAGCACGGTAACGATTATATATTTGGACATAATTACCCAAGAAACTTAACTAACCTCCCCCGAAATAACTCTGATTCACAGGTGAACAGAAACGGAAAGGACCTGCTGCAGCTCTGTCAGAGTCTGGGTCTGTACCTGGTCAACGGTAGGACACGAGGGGACTCTTTGGGAATATACACCTTCTGCTCACCTCTTGGCAACAGCACTGTCGACTACATGATCACAGATTTAGACCCTTTCTCTCTCAGCGCGTTCACTGTTAAACCACTAACCCCTCTGTCTGACCACAGCCAAATCACTGTGTTCCTCAGAAGGACAGAGACTAACAGCACCGCACACACACGGCCCAGTGAGCTGTACACCATCCCGAGACCTTACAGATGGGCCCCAAACAGCACCCAAGAGTTCCAGAAAGCAATCGGGCACCAGGAAATTCAAACACTTTTAGACAACTTTCTGGACGCCACCTACACTCACAGTAACGAAGGCGTCAATCTGAGCGTTAGAGACATACACCACATCTTTAATAAAACTGCCCAAATATGAAAATTAAAACAAACAAAGAACAAACCCAAAAAACCAAAGGACGATCAGTGGTTTGGCACAATGTCAAAAAATCAGGAAAGAATTAAGAAACCTATCAAATCAGAAACATAGAAACCCAAATAACTCAGATTTACGCCTTCAGTGAGACACTAAGACTGTACACACACACACACACTCATACACACACACACACACGACTGACACTAATTGAGGAGTCCATAAATACAAATAGGTTTTGGGAACACTGGAGCAGTCTCAATAAATCTACAACAGAAGAATGGGTTCAAAACGGAGAGATATGTGTCACACACACATTTCAGATCCCTCTACAGTGATATAACCCCAAATTTAATACCAGATCAAAGGAACATCACTGAAAAATTAAACTCCATAGAACTGGCCTTAAAAGACTTCCAGAACCCCCTGGACTCCCCCATTACTGCACAGGAACTTCAAAACAAAATATCCGCATCCTGAATGAAATGATCCACACACGAGTGAAAAAGTCCAACTGGCCATTCTTAAGTTATTCAACATGATTCTGAGTGTGGGTCACTTCCCTGACGTCTGGAGTCGAGGTCTGATAACGCCCATCTTCAAAAGCGGAGACACATTCGACCCTAATAACTACAGAGGCATCTGTGTGAACAGTGACCTGGGGAAGTTACTGTGTAGTGTTTTAAACTCCAGATTGTTACACACAGGGCTGTTCTCTCAGGAGCGCGGAGTGAGACAGGGCTGTTCTCTCAGGAGCGCGGAGTGAGACAGGGCTGTTCTCTCAGGAGCGCGGAGTGAGACAGGGCTGTTCTCTCAGGAGCGCGGAGTGAGACAGGGCTGTTCTCTCAGGAGCGCGGAGTGAGACAGGGCTGTTCTCTCAGGAGCGCGGAGTGAGACAGGGCCGTTCTCTCAGGAGCGCGGAGTGAGACAGGGCTGTTCTCTCAGGAGCACGGAGTGAGACAGGGCTGTTCTCTCAGGAGCGCGGAGTGAGACAGGGCTGTTCTCTCAGGAGCGCGGAGTGAGACAGGGCTGTTCTCTCAGGAGCGCGGAGTGAGACAGGGTTCTTCTCTCAGGAGCGCGGAGTGAGACAGGGCTGTTCTCTCAGGAGCGTGGAGTGAGACAGGGCTGTTCTCTCAGGAGCGCGGAGTGAGACAGGGCTGTTCTCTCAGGAACACGGAGTGAGACAGGGCTGTTCTCTCAGGAGCGCGGAGTGAGACAGGGCTGTTCTCTCAGGAGCGCGGAGTGAGACAGGGCTGTTCTCTCAGGAGCGCGGAGTGAGACAGGGCTGTTCTCTCAGGAGCGCGGAGTGAGACAGGGCTGTTCTCTCAGGAGCGCGGAGTGAGACAGGGCTGTTCTCTCAGGAGCGCGGAGTGAGACAGGGCCGTTCTCTCAGGAGCGTGGAGTGAGACAGGGCCGTTCTCTCAGGAGCGCGGAGTGACACAGGGCCGTTCTCTCAGGAGCGTGGAGTGACACAGGGCTGTTCTCTCAGGAGCGCAGAGTGAGACAGGGCTGTTCTCTCAGGAGCGCGGAGTGAGACAGGGCTGTTCTCTCAGGAGTGTGGAGTGACACAGGGCTGTTCTCTCAGGAGCGCGGAGTGAGACAGGGCTGTTCTCTCAGGAGCGCGGGGTGAAACAGGGCTGTTCTCTCAGGAGCGTGGAGTGAGACAGGGCTGTTCTCTCAGGAGCGCGGAGTGAGACAGGGCTGTTCTCTCAGGAGCGTGGAGTGAGACAGGGCTGTTCTCTCAGGAGCGCGGAGTGAGACAGGGCTGTTCTCTCAGGAACACGGAGTGAGACAGGGCTGTTCTCTCAGGAGCGTGGAGTGAGACAGGGCCGTTCTCTCAGGAGCGCAGAGTGAGACAGGGCTGTTCTCTCAGGAGCGCGGAGTGAGACAGGGCCGTTCTCTCAGGAGCGCGGAGTGAGACAGGGCCGTTCTCTCAGGAGCGCGGAGTGAGACAAGGCTGTTCTCTCAGGAGCGCGGAGTGAGACAGGGCCGTTCTCTCAGGAGCGTGGAGTGAGACAGGGCTCTTCTCTCAGGAGCGTGGAGTGAGACAGGGCTGTTCTCTCAGGAGCGCAGAGTGAGACAGGGCTGTTCTCTCAGGAGCGTGGAGTGAGACAGGGCTGTTCTCTCAGGAGCGCGGAGTGAGACAGGGCCGTTCTCTCAGGAGCGCGGAGTGAGACAGGGCTGTTCTCTCAGGAGCGCGGAGTGACACAGGGCTGTTCTCTCAGGAACACGGAGTGAGACAGGGCTGTTCTCTCAGGAGCGTGGAGTGAGACAGGGCTGTTCTCTCAGGAGCGCGGAGTGAGACAGGGCTGTTCTCTCAGGGGCGCGGAGTGAGACAGGGCTGTTCTCTCAGGAACACGGAGTGAGACAGGGCTGTTCTCTCAGGAACACGGAGTGAGACACGGCTGTTCTCTCAGGAGCACGGAGTGAGACAGGGCTGTTCTCTCAGGAGCGTGGAGTGAGACAGGGCTTTCTCTCAGGAGCGCGGAGTGACACAGGGCTGTTCTCTCAGGAGCGCGGAGTGAGACAGGGCTGTTCTCTCAGGAGCGTGGAGTGAGACAGGGCTTTCTCTCAGGAGCGCGGAGTGACACAGGGCTGTTCTCTCAGGAGCGCGGAGTGAGACAGGGCTGTTCTCTCAGGAGCGTGGAGTGAGACAGGGCTGTTCTCTCAGGAGCGTGGAGTGAGACAGGGCTGTTCTCTCAGGAGCGTGGAGTGAGACAGGGCTGTTCTCTCAGGAGCGTGGAGTGAGACAGGGCTGTTCTCTCAGGAGCGTGGAGTGAGACAGGGCTGTTCTCTCAGGAACGTGGAGTGACACAGGGCTGTTCTCTCAGGAGCGTGGAGTGAGACAGGGCTCTTCTCTCAGGAGCGTGGAGTGAGACAGGGCTGTTCTCTCAGGAGCGCAGAGTGAGACAGGGCTGTTCTCTCAGGAGCGTGGAGTGAGACAGGGCTGTTCTCTCAGGAGCGCGGAGTGAGACAGGGCTGTTCTCTCAGGGGCGCGGAGTGAGACAGGGCTGTTCTCTCAGGAACACGGAGTGAGACAGGGCTGTTCTCTCAGGAACACGGAGTGAGACACGGCTGTTCTCTCAGGAGCACGGAGTGAGACAGGGCTGTTCTCTCAGGAGCGCGGAGTGAGACAGGGCTGTTCTCTCAGGAGCGCGGAGTGACACAGGGCTGTTCTCTCAGGAACACGGAGTGAGACAGGGCTGTTCTCTCAGGAGCGCGGAGTGAGACAGGGCTGTTCTCTCAGGAGCGCGGAGTGACACAGGGCTGTTCTCTCAGGAACACGGAGTGAGACAGGGCTGTTCTCTCAGGGGCGCGGAGTGAGACAGGGCTGTTCTCTCAGGAACACGGAGTGAGACAGGGCTGTTCTCTCAGGAGCGTGGAGTGAGACACGGCTGTTCTCTCAGGAGCACGGAGTGAGACAGGGCTGTTCTCTCAGGAGCGCGGAGTGAGACAGGGCTGTTCTCTCAGGAGCGCGGAGTGACACAGGGCTGTTCTCTCAGGAACACGGAGTGAGACAGGGCTGTTCTCTCAGGAGCGTGGAGTGAGACAGGGCTGTTCTCTCAGGAACACGGAGTGAGACAGGGCTGTTCTCTCAGGAGCGCGGAGTGAGACAGGGCTGTTCTCTCAGGAACACGGAGTGAGACAGGGCTGTTCTCTCAGGAACACGGAGTGAGACACGGCTGTTCTCTCAGGAGCACGGAGTGAGACAGGGCTGTTCTCTCAGGAGCGCGGAGTGAGACAGGGCTGTTCTCTCAGGAGCGCGGAGTGATACAGGGCTGTTCTCTCAGGAACACGGAGTGAGACAGGGCTGTTCTCTCAGGGGCGCGGAGTGAGACAGGGCTGTTCTCTCAGGGGCGCGGAGTGAGACAGGGCTGTTCCCTCAGGAACACGGAGTGAGACAGGGCTGTTCTCTCAGGAGCGTGGAGTGAGACACGGCTGTTCTCTCAGGAGCACGGAGTGAGACAGGGCTGTTCTCTCAGGAGCGCGGAGTGAGACAGGGCTGTCCTCTCAGGAGCGCGGAGTGACACAGGGCTGTTCTCTCAGGAACACGGAGTGAGACAGGGCTGCTGCTTAAGCCCAACACTATTTAAAATTTATATAAAAGAATTGGGGCAACTCAAAAGTGTCCGTAGGTGTGAGTGTGTGAGTGAATGTGTGTGTGTCTGTGTTGCCCTGTGAAGGACTGGCGTCCCCTCCAGGGTGTATTCCCGCCTTGCGCCCGATGATTCCAGGTAGGCTCTGGACCCCCCGCGACCCTAAATTGGATAAGCGGTTACAGATAATGGATGGATGGATGGATAAAAGAATTGGCCACGATTCTGGAGCGTTCTGCAGCGCCCGGTCTCACTCTGCACGACTCAGAGATTAAACTCCTGCTCTACGCAGACGACCTGGTTCTGCTGTCCCCCACAGAGCAGGGTCTACAGCAGAACCTGGACCTGCTGGAGCAGTACTGTCAGAACTGGGCCCTGACAGTCAACCTGAAAAAGACCAAAACCATCATTTTCCAGAAGAGACCCAGATCTCAGGGACACCCCTGCTTCACACTAGGGACACACAGGTTAGACTCCGGTACAGAGTAGAACTATTTAGGGCTGAAGATCAGTTCAACAGGAAGCTTCAGCCCCGCGCTCAATGAACTGAGAGAGAAACACGCAGGGCCTTTTACGCCATCAAACACCAAATTCCCATCCAAATTCCAATTCGGATCTGACTCAAATTATTCCAGTCAATTCTGGAACCCATTCTCCTGTACGGCAGTGAGGTGTGTGTGTGGGGGGGGGGGCTCCAAAACCACACATTTGACCAATGGGACAAACACCCAGCAGAAATGATGCACACAGAATTTTGTAAAAGCATCCTGAAAGTGCACAGGACGACACCAAACAACGGCTGCAGAGCGGAATTAGGCCAGTGCCCTCTGTTACTGAGAATACAGAAACCAATGATTAAATATTGACTACATCTACAACACAGTGACCCCCTCCTATCACTACACAGCCCTGAGCCAAGAGCTGAGCAAAGAGAAGAGTTCCCTCACACAGCTGGTCCTGACCCTGACATCACTAACACACACTAACCCCCGTCAGGACCAGTCTGAAACACCCCCAATCAGAGTCAACCACATTATAATATACACACACACTCTCACACACACACTCACACACACTAACCCCCCTCAGGACCAGTCTGACACACCCCCAATCAGAGTCAACCACATTATAAAACACACACACACACACACACACACACTAACCCCTGTCAGGACCAGTCTGAAACACCCCCAATCAGAGTCAACCACATTATAACACACACACACACACACTAACCCCTGTCA